>NC_063044.1:24165363-24427978 GCF_018812025.1 Megalobrama amblycephala
CCTTACCTGGCTCTGTTGATCCAAGATGGAAAAACACTGTTCAGAATGGTCAGACCGGAGATCTCACCATCAGAAACATCCGAAGAGATCAATCTGGAGATTATAACGTAAATTTCATCAACAGCAGCAGTATGAGCAAACACAGGAAATTCCACATTAATATTACTGGTGAGTAAATCAAACTTTCTATAATGTTCTAAATTCTGTTAGATTCTGTTAGTATCATGTTTTGACTGTGATCAGTCTATTGAAAAGTTCAGATGCTCAAATGACCCCTAAAGTCCCCCTGTAGTCAATCATTTTATTCATTAATACTCACCCAATCACCCAAAATCACCCAAATGGCATATTTAAATGTTTTTTTCCTGTGAAAAAAATTCTTCATACCCTAAAATAGCCTGAACGAAACAACCTTGCTTCATTTAGTATATGCAGGTCCATGAATATGCAAATTAGCCCCACCTCCATGCTCTCACACGAGCTCAGAGATCCACTCTGGGCACACACCACAAAATAATAGGGCTGATTTTGGGCTGATTTTTCCCCGTCCAACAATCCTGGTAATTTCCCGATTATCTTGATGGTTCTTCAGATTATTTTATCAGATTTTCCTGTGGTGTGAGGTGTGTTAAGAGTGACTCAATCTGCTTGAAACAACGTCAGAGCTGCCCCAATCGCAAATTGAAATATTCAACAGGTCAGAGATCCTGATGTGTGGGGTAAAGTTGGTTTTATATTCGCACATTCGGACTTCTGATAAATTCAGACTTTCCAATAAATGTGCAATAAATTAATGTTTGCGAATTTTAAGCAGCGACATGATATTGACAACCAACGATTGTCAACTTACAACATTTTTCACAGTTGATCAAAATAGGCAAGTATTGTTTTAATGGCATATTTACTTGTGAATGTCCACTGAATGTCCAATGTAGTGTGATTAACAAGGCTATTGAATACGGATGTCCGAATGTGCGAATATAAAACCAACTTTACCCAAGTGTGTGGGGGGATCCCCGAGGACAAATGCACGCACACTCTAGAGATTATCACATGAAACTAAACAATATCCAATCAGAAAGCAAACACATTCATGGTGTAGTAGCACACCTGTTTTTACATAGATTTTGTCAAAATCTTTCCAAACACCATCATCGCAATTTCTTCAGGTCTATCGTCAGTCATGTTTGTTCTGAAGTTTGAGAGATTTTGTGAGATTTCCCATGTTCACAATCGGGACTCTGGTTGAAAATCTGTTCATGTGTGGTCTGTCTTTGTCACATCATGGCACACCACACTGTAACAATCAGCACAATCAGTTGAATCACAAGATTTAAAATGGGTCATATTTTTACTGTGTGAGTTTGTTAGTGGTTAAAAGAATGAGACATAAAACAGAGATACGTTTAAATTGATTTGTGTATTCACAATATTCACAGGAACTTTAAAACAACACAATAAAACCAGGAAAACTCAGTCTGTTAAAAGCATACAGTCCAAAGTACCATACCCTAAAACAGTCCAAGAATCCTAGTGTGCTAATAAAGTCCCAATGTGAGTGTCCACCAGTGTATGTACAAATGTCCACAGTAGTGATAATCCAAAGATTTGCAAAATTGTGACTGGAGAGGTAAGTCCACAAAATTGAAACTCCACAATCCAAGTAAGTTGTTAACAGTTAGTGAGTCTTTGTTTGTTTGCCATGCTGCTCCCTTTATACAGATGTATTCCCTGCTTCCTGTCATGTGACTGGTCACATGAGAGGCCAACCATTCATTTTCTTAAAGACATACACACTTAAAATGTTAAGAGGAATAAAATGGACTAAAAACATGTAAACCACTTAAAACTATTATACATAAAATTATTGTAATAAATAGAGCGGTAAAACATGCATTTTGTGTGACAGTGTCACATTAAAGAGTAGAAGAAGTCCATACCAGCCTGGGTAACCCTGGGTAGGTTGCGCGGGTCCTCCCTGGTGCTTACTATACCCAGCTTTGCTGGCACGCCACTCCCCTCAAGTATTCCTCCTTCCTGGCTTGATGGTTGGTGTTGGTGATGATCAGAGTTGGGTAATCCAGGGGTCAAAGAGTAAAAGTCCTGCCATATTTTTATTCCACCCACTGAAGCATTAATGAGATAAATAAGTGATTAATTGAGTGATGATTGAGCATTATTGAAGACACCTGATGATAACAAGCAGAATCACCAAAGAAGAAAATCACTATTTTAAGTTACCATCATCGAGGTCAGGGTTTGTTTTAGTTGAGCTCTTGATCCTTGACTTTTTAATATTAGATTTTGTTTGGGCAGTTTTAACTGCATTAAAACCAACCAGAAAAACAAAGTTAAAAGATGATCAGGTGTTGTTGGTTATGTTTTCACATAATCATTATTTGATCTGAATCACTGAACTCATTTAGAGCCCAATCTCTGAGTTAGATTTACATTATTGATTACAGCAGCACTGTGATTCTACAGCACAAGATCAGCTTTATCAATACAACTTTTTATCATCAGGTGTCTTCAATAATGCTCAATCATCACTCAATTAATCACTTATTTATCTCATTAATGCTTCAGTGGGTGGAATAAAAATATGGCAGGACTTTTACTCTTTGACCCCTGGATTACCCAACTCTGATCATCACCAACACCAACCATCAAGCCAGGAAGGAGGAATACTTGAGGGGAGTGGCGTGCCAGCAAAGCTGGGTATAGTAAGCACCAGGGAGGACCCGCGCAACCTACCCAGGGTTACCCAGGCTGGTATGGACTTCTTCTACTCTTTAATGTGACACTGTCACACAAAATGCATGTTTTACCGCTCTATTTATTACAATAATTTTATGTATAATAGTTTTAAGTGGTTTACATGTTTTTAGTCCATTTTATTCCTCTTAACATTTTAAGTGTGTATGTCTTTAAGAAATGAATGGTTGGCCTCTCATGTGACCAGTCACATGACAGGAAGCAGGGAATACATCTGTATAAAGGGAGCAGCATGGCAAACAAACAAAGACTCACTAACTGTTAACAACTTACTTGGATTGTGGAGTTTCAATTTTGTGGACTTACCTCTCCAGTCACAATTTTGCAAATCTTTGGATTATCACTACTGTGGACATTTGTACATACACTGGTGGACACTCACATTGGGACTTTATTAGCACACTAGGATTCTTGGACTGTTTTAGGGTATGGTACTTTGGACTGTATGCTTTTAACAGACTGAGTTTTCCTGGTTTTTATTGTGTTGTTTTAAAGTTCCTGTGAATATTGTGAATACACAAATCAATTTAAACGTATCTCTGTTTTATGTCTCATTCTTTTAACCACTAACAAACTCACACAGTAAAAATATGACCCATTTTAAATCTTGTGATTCAACTGATTGTGCTGATTGTTACAACACACTGAACAACTAAACCGTTAAATCTAGGATTTTTTTGTCCTCATGTTTGTGGTTACTCACATTTTAATAATCTTATAAGATTTTAAAAATGTATTACCCAGCATTGCTGAGGTAAACACTGCACAATGGTATCACTCTTTACAACGTCAGACACATAATGGTAATTAATATTATTAGCCTTTTGCTTGACTATGTTGTCAAAAGGCCAGGACACACCAAGCCGACGATCGGCCAACTAAGTTTTCTCAGTGTGTTCCGCACCATCGGCTGAAGTTGGTTCTCGTCTGCTTTTTTCCGGCTGATTCGAAATGTTGAATCGGCGTTGGAGCTCGTCGGTCCATCTGATCATTCTGATTGGCTGTTCAGCTACTGCCACCTGCTGGTTCAGAAAGGCATTTCATCTCACGCAGGCGCAGAACTGACGTGCTACTTGGCCGTCGGCTGTTTAGCGTCGGTTTGGTGTGTCAGAGCAACTTTGGACACAGACGCTGCCGACGTGAGTCAACCCCACAGTCTGCTTTCGTCGCCACTAGTTCATCTGCGTCGGCTTGGTGTGTTCCTGCCTAAACAGATAATGTGTTGCTCATGTTACACAAACCATGTTCCTGTTCACCATCTCAGAGTCATACAGCTGCTTTCTAACAGTCAGTATTCTTACAAACGCTTTGAACAACTCAGAACGTCGGTGGAGAAAGGCATACAGTACATTACAACACCGTAATTTACATCATATACATAATTCACCTGCATATATATTATGTATTATATTATATTATATATGTTAAGCCTGCTGACACGGTGATGTGATTGGTTACAAGGTGGTCTGTGACGTCACAAACACCAGCGATATCAAACTGTGTTTTTGAGACTTTAGATCACTGCAGTTTTAAACAGAAAATTCTCAGCATTGGTGTTGAATTATGAATTGGCACAATGTTTGTCTTAAAGCATATTAAAAACACTACATATATACAACATTAAAAACTTGATTTACACCACAGGGGGACTTTAAGTTTACATTTCTGTTCAAAAATCTTCTGTTAAGTTGAATCTAGTTTTTCTGAGTCAAACGCAGACACACTTTAATTTTTCAGGAAAACATTTAGGATATTGATGGCGGTGTGCGTGTAGCTTTGTGATTGCTAGGGTTGCTACTGCCAAGTTTAATCTCTGAAACTGTTTCTGTTTGTTCTTCAGGTGTGTTTAGTGATGAGAAAGGTGGAGTGAAGACGGTGTCAGTGATAAAGGGAGATTCTGTCTTTCTTGACACTTCTGTTACTGAAATACAAAACGGTGATCTGATAGAGTGGCTATTTGGACCTCAAAACATCACTATTGCAAAAACTGATGGAAACAGCAACAGTATATATAATGAAAATGATGTGAGATTCAAAAACAGACTGAATCTAGATATTCAAACTGGAGATCTCACCATCGAGAACTGCAACAGTGAACACTTAGGACGTTATCAGCTAAAGATCATCAGCAGCACATATACTATACAGAAGAGCTTCAGTGTCACTGTCCGTGAGTATCTTGAGTCTTTATATATTTGTAATATCGGAAGACAATTAAAGCATATTAATAATTTTAAAAAGACCCTTGTCACAAAGACTCTTTATTCTTGTTACAAAGATACAATTTATTTTATTATCTACAAGTTTGTTATAAATCAGACCCATTCACACTAATGACTGTTTGTCTTTATCTGTTCCAGATTCAGGTCTGTCTCCAGCAGTTCCAGATCCAGGTCAGTCTTCAGGTGCTGTAGCAGGGATTGTTGTTGCTGTTCTGCTGGCGGCTATAGCTGCAGCAGTTGGTGGTTTGATTTACTATCGCCACAAGAGCTCTAAACCAGAGAGAAGTAGGGGTAAGTATCACACACAGTTCATATAATCTAGAGAAGAAAAAAGTAAAAGTCTGATTACCGTTAAGACAATAACAGATGAACGGCAGATACTAACCTTTGAACTGCATCTGTAGAAAACTCAAGCTTAACACAGTTATTGCAGATGATCTTTGTTTGATCTCAGCAGAATTTGCAGAATATTTGTGTGTGTTTGTGTATGATGTACTATAATAATGGTATTAAAGATATTCAATATTAAACAGCATTACAAAAGAAGCATCATTAATACAGAAATAATAAAGTCAGCACTGATCTTGTGCTTTTTAACTTTAGACTAAAGAACAGAGTGTCAATCTGAAGAGTAAGCAATGTATTACACAAAGCTAACCTAAAAAGAAACTTAGACGTTTAACTAATTATAAATATCATTTAACAAAGATAAATTGTAAAATAACTGCATAATTACAAATACTGTAAGTAAGATCACATGTGTGTTTTTTATCAGTCTGTCTGTTTAGTTTATAGTGAGTTTTGTGTGAGGCACATATAACAACTAGATCGACAAGCACTATTCTGCTTTATGTCTGTGATATAGTCTATATTTATTACTTTTGGACACAGAAATAAAACTGTGATTGGTCACATTACATATCAGTTAGATGGCTCTTCCTGTCCAAGTGGGTTATTCTCTGAAATATGAAAGATTTACAATAAATGAAAATCTGTGTTTGTTTTTAGCAAGGGGCCGTTACTCTCTGCTATTCAGGATGAACAAACGCTGTGAGATGTTTGTGATTTATTCCGGTTGTTGATTCAGAAATCAGAACAACATTAACACAATTAATACAAATATTAAGATTTTTGATTTAATGATTTTTCTGACTTTCTAATTTTTCTGACTACACTTTACAGAGTAGCCTTACAAATACTATTCTCTGAGACACACTGACCTTCATTCAGTATTAAATATCATATTGTATTAACCTTCATATTGTATTAAATATTTAGTCATATATATAATCGTATGTATGTATTTTGTATTAACAGTGGATTCTTCCCTGTTTGAAACACTATTAATGACGGATTCATAATTTTATTTTGAAGTGACACTCTAGTCCTCTGTACAACACAGTTGTTATTAATGTATTGATCAAATAAGAGGGTAAAATTATAAATGAACCAAAAGGTTAATTCTTTAAACAAATTGTTTAGTTACAGCAGGACCTTTTACTCTGAGTTAACCTCAGCATTTAATGTTTGTTACTATCACTGTGTCTATACACCAGACGTGAGTGGCACGACACGACAAAAGCAGATAGAAGCCATTATAATCAGTGATGCTGTCTACACTGGATGCTGTGTGACACAACACAACCAATCCCTGAAAGTTAAACTGATGTCCTGTTGTATTTCCAGCATACTTTAAGCATTCATGTTACTTCTGATACGAAGAACAAATGGATTTGCAGAGGTCGCTTTGTCGCATCCATGGCTTTATTTTATTAATTTATTAACCACCATTATTACAGTGCTGCATCAGTGTTATATGATGAGTTCAGACTGATGAGTTCAGAGTTTGCTTTTCTCTTTTGAACTACTATGATATTTATTTTTTTTCTGTGTTTCCTCACAGAAGTGAATGGGCAAAACCACACTTCAAACAAAGACGAAGAGACTGAATTGACCAAGCCTGTTAAAACTTAATAGCAGTAGTTTATTAAACAATATACTCATGAAGAGTGTTTGAAGTCAACCCATTTGTGCTTTTGCAATATGAAACTAATGAATGAAGACTTTAATTTGTTGGCATAAATGGAGAAACATGTTTCCTTTATTAAGATGTAACAGTTTGCACTGATACTGATCACATTGTTTATGTACTAAAAAGAAATTTGACTGATTTTGGCTAATGTAGCATGTGATGCTGTAAGATGATGATTATTGTTACACTCAAGATATAATAATGCATATCTGCTTTTATTTTTGTTTGTTTTTATTTGATGCTCTTGCACTGTTACATTGCACAGTTTGTGCTTCAAGTATTCATGCTTAAATATTTTGTAAATTATTCTTGAAAACATCTTGAAGATGCTTAGTATCATACCTATAGAAGTGAGTCTGTATTTCTCTGTCACCTGATAAGATGTGAATGCGATATATTAAATGTGTTCTGAATTCAGAGTGTGTTATGTGGACTGCAGTCTGATACGCTGTGTTCATACAGGAGTTACAGATGATCTTACGGTCTCAACATGTCATTCATTCAGCTTATGCTTCTCTATAAACCGCTGTTATAACATGAAACGCATCAGTTTTTTCAGTGCACATAGTGAATGTTTATTGTGAAAATAAACTTTTTTTTTTTTTTTTAATTGTGTTGTATGTTTGTTAGTGGATT
The DNA here is from genome assembly GCF_018812025.1 of Megalobrama amblycephala. Lineage (NCBI taxonomy): Eukaryota > Metazoa > Chordata > Actinopteri > Cypriniformes > Xenocyprididae > Megalobrama > Megalobrama amblycephala. The sequence continues at coordinate 24,173,029 of NC_063044.1, forward strand.
TAGAGAATTCAGTAAATGAGTCTGAGAGATTTTGTACTGAGTTAAAACTCATTATGTGATTGTTTCAGTTATTATTAATGATGGAAAGATCTCTGAAATAGAAAAGCATGCTACAAACATGGTATTATATCCACAATTAACATGGCTTTGTTATCCATGATACTGTAATTATACATTTGGCAGCCATTCAAACTCATTTAATTTTTGGGGGCTCTTAAAACATATTTTTCCTGCTGGAATGAAATAAATAAATCACTATAATATAGTAATATTATAATCTACAGTAGTCAAAATTTGAAGTGGATCAAAACCTTTTATCACAGTTGTCCTTAAACCTTATTCTTAGGACAACGTTGATGAACTTTTTTGATCCCCTTCAAATGTTGAATACTGTACAATATGTAATATAGAGAGATCAGTCACATGACATTTTGACTCGGGTGGTTAACAGCTTGTCATGCATGTTTTTACCCTAGATAATGACATAAAGACAGGAAATATTCATACTAAAAATGTGTTAGATATCAAAAACGAACTTCTGCTAACTCTCGCTAGTGTTGAAAATAATCTAACAGTTTATCTACAAGATCACTGCATGAGTATGTATATTAATAATCAAGTTTAATACACAGTTTTCCTCATGGAGACCAAAAAAATGTTCACAAGGACAAGGATTTTGGATATTTCCATCTTTGTGGGGACATTTTGTCACACACACTGACCTCACAAATCCTGTCAATAATATTTTCAGATCATATTTCATTCAAAAGCAAAGAAAAAAACAAAAAATATGATGCATTGTGAAATAATTTCCATGTCATTTAAACACATTCCTTGATTCTCATTATATAAACATGAAAAATATAATTCTTATTACCATAATGTAAAACAAACTTTCATTACAGTAAAGCAAAATAGTAAATATAAATACTTAAAGTACATTGTATTGTTTCATATTATTAAAAATCACTTGCAAACAAAACAAAAAACATTTTTTTCAAACTTCACACATCGCAGTAGAGAATTTAGAGTGAATGAGCTTAATTCTAATGAAAAATAATGTCAAAAAATCATAATGGACCTAAAACAATCACCATTTTCTAAACAAGTAAATGATTAAATACTTATAAATATAGATTCTTCTATGGATTTGAGGGAGGAAGATGCCCAACACGACTGAACACTGCTCTTTTACAGTACACACAGAGTCCCTTCCACTAATGTAATGTTTTGTGAAAGCTTTATCTGTTTCTCGAGCCGTCTGTGGGTTTATGTCTGGAGGCGTCTGTGAGTGCAGTGCTGAGTGAAGCCTGGTGCCGCCACTGAACACATCAGCCTGCCACATCTGAGCCGCTCACAGCACAAAGGACCCAAACACAGACACAATGACCCCTCAAACACGTCCTCTCATCACAGAGACGCCTTTATTAATGCTGATCACACAGCCAGATGCTGGAAACTGACCCTTTGGTCACAAGAGGACACAGTGTCATATCAAATGATAATCTCAACATGATCATCTAAAGGATTACTGTTGTGATGTCATTATGGGAACAAGATGCATTTTTTATCCTTTTTTTTTTTTTTTTTGTCTGAAGTATGTCAGTAAAGTACAGATAGAGGACAGGGGAGATACATGTGGGATGAGTTATTAAAGCAATGATTTAACATTGTTTCGATGGTGGCTTGCAATCTGGGTAGTGTGAGAGCTCAATCCCATTGAAGTGCAGATGGAAATTCTGCAGGTGATCTACTGACAATAATTTTCATCATGGCCAACACATTTTACCAAGAGTTTTAAGTAGAGGCTGAGCTCACAGATGTTGGTATCAGTACATCAATAAAATCAATTGTCAGTTCATCTCTAACTCCATGTGTATAGTATTTTGTGTAACTGAATCATCAATCCTGTTCATTTCTTTTTAATCTTTTGTGATTCCTTGTGTCTCTGTACATTCAACACTCTGATGCTCTATACTTTCGCCTTTATCATTTCAGGATTCAACATTTGTACCTCACATTGACTAGCTGTTCAACTCATTCCTGAACACAGTGTCTAATCAACTGTAATTTAAAAAGATTTTATTTCATGAAGGCCTATTTTAAAGGTGCTAAAGAGGATGTTTTGTTTTATACATTTTTGCAATATTACTTGAAACTGTCTTTACTAACTGATAAAAGACTATTTTTTAGGTGCACTGAAAGGAATAATATTAATATACATCATCTGTGCATGAGGTAGGGCCTTAAAAACATCAGCCAATTGGCCCTCTGGCTTGTCAATCACTGCCGTGACGTTCCTTGTGAGAGACGTGCACGGCTGTGCTCTCCAGTAACTTTCCACACTCCACAGGCGCCGCATGCAATGTTTTTGTCAGGAGACAGGAGTAACAACTGCAGATTATGAGTTACCTGCGGTGAGTCCGACATAATGAATCCACTAACACGACACAGCGAATGCCGGTGGTAAACAATCGTGTTCCAATACTCGTGCACGAGTTTTGGGAGGCGTTCCCTTGAAATGAGCTGTGAAGGAGGGGGGCTGTTCTTACGCATGAGCTCATTTAAAAAACTCACTAACAGTCTTTGGTTTCTTAGTCGACGAAAAAATCCTCTCCATCACCTTTAATGGTGGTGAAGCTAATCTTGGGAAGGTGAATTCCTGGATAAGAACACTAGATGGCGCTCTAGTGCAGTAAGTCAGAATAAGTCTATTATTTATTTATTTATTTTCTTTGTTCTGTCCTTAGAACATGAGAAAGTGCAAACATATTGATGCAAACATATTGAGTTTTCTGCAAACATTGATTTTTACTGCTGCAGAAGTGTGATAACTATAATGTGGCCTGAAAGATTCTGAACCGTCTCACATACCTCATAAAACAGATGTGTTAAAAATAACACAATGTGTCTAGTTAAGGACAACACATTTTGTGTTACTTCTAACTCATCCAGTGTGTTATTCTTCTTAACACAGGCATAAAATATGCCATAAATAACAATTTGTGTCATAGATGTGCTATTTTTGACCAGTTAAAATGAATGCAAAAAACTTTTTTTTTTTTTTTTTTTAAATATATAAGAGGTCGTTTTAAAACTATGGATACCATGGTAAATTATTTTTGTTTTTTGACTGCAAACTTTTTGTGGTGTATTTTAATATCCTCAATAAGAAGAATATTCTTGCCCAAATCTCTGATAGAAATGTTATGTTCCCAGAAGGTTCTCAGACCCGCTGATGTCAATGTTGCTGCCTAGTAAAGCCCAAAGTATTGTTCACTTTTTACATGTACACAAGGGTCAGTGTACAGTGCGTGTAATGCAAATTTTGTCATCAGAAGAGTATGGTCTTACCGTACATGATTTTTGTAATCATTCGTACTTGTACACACAGGTCACATATACGCGTTTAATTTATTTCACAATTTTAATTAATCAAATAAAGTGACCTGTACGAGTAATAATTCAGCACTTGCAGCTGTTTTACTACAATAAAATAAAATAATGTGAATTTAAATGGTCAAATGTAACTGTAAGAAAGTTCAAGTTCAGGGAAGAAGGTGGACATTAACTTTAAAATAAACAAACTACAAAACGAAAGGAGCATCAGACCTCTAGCAGCACAACTTACCTACTGCACCTTTAATGGTTGTGGGTTAGTTAAGTGCTTGTGCTGGAGGTTTGCCTTATGCTTTTTCATATTTCAGCAGATCTAGTGGAGGTTGAATGTTTCTGGAGTAAATCTTTTGAAGAGTGACTCTGTGCCTCATGGTGTAACACTAACCTCTCCATCAATCATCATTACTTATACATTATCTGATAGCTGCAGCTTATAAACCTGAAATAGATATAGATTTATCATTTAGCATACTTATTATGATAAGTGCCCTTAAGATTATGGATTAGTGAAGCGCTTGTGGAAGAGGATTGATTTCAGCTGTTTCTGAAGGTTGAGATGGTTTCAGCAGATCAGATGAAGTCGAATGTTTCTGGAGTGAAGCTTCTGAAAGACACTTGTTGTGATGAAACACTAGGTGGCGCTTATTCACTGCAGTAACTTCATTATTCAGTTCAGCAATAACCTACTTTTAGCATTCAGATATCTTGATACATTTATAGAATAAATGCTTTTGATATTTAGGAAGATTAAAACACTCAAATCAGCATTTAACACTCAGTTTGCTCTGTGACAAACCTACATGAGCTCTCAGTCAACATCATTATTTCATTTACAAAGGTATTAAATGGACAAAATTGACTGTGAAGAAGATCTGCACTTGTCAGTTTTCACTTGATTGTCATGCACACTGTTTCAATGAACTGTATTTGCAAACTACAATGTGCAAAGAGTATAAAAACTTATACACATTTGTGATTCAGGGCAGAGCTGGTTTGTTTGGTTAATTAGAGCTCAATAGAATTTAAAATCCTTAATGAGAAAATGAATTGGAAAAATACTTCTATAATATATGAATCTGGTTGTCACTTTTGCACTTTATTTGCTTTTATTGTTTGTATTGTAAGTAAATCATTTTTACTGTTGCTTTTAATAACAGAATGTGAATAAATGAAACATGCTGTTTAAAATTTCTGTGTTATAAATGATCATTATTTGAACAAATTATATTTTCAGTGAAATAATTGTATGGATGTGCCAGTGTTATTTTACAATCATTAATATATGCTTATAGTTTTGAATTAGTTTTGAATCATTTTTATATTTTATGTTTTCATTTTAATTTTAGTTAAAGGTTTAGTAATTCTGATTGTCTTTTTTTATATTTTGTTAAATATATGTCTATATATATGAATTTTATTTAGTTTCAGTACTTCAACATAACCTAAACAAAATGTTGCCTTGGTAACTAACTGATAAAAAAAAAAAAAAGCTTATTTAGGCTCGAGCACCGATGGTTTGAGGACCCTATTGTAATTGCTCACTCAATTCTTCTTCTTCTACGAAATGAATCGCTTTTTTGAGGGCCTAAACATGCTGGAAAATTCATGAAACTTTGCACACGCATCAGAAGTGGTTTCAGAATTAGGTGAGGCAAAATGGCTCATTAGCGCCACCTACAAAATTTCAATTAAGCGCCCTTCACGTTATGTTTCCCTCTGAGCAAAATATGAACACCCAACAGGAAGTGAGATATTTAGAATTTTCTCTGCAAAATTTTTGCAATTTTTGCCATTTCCAGAAGTACTTTAACAAACTCAACCTACAGATTTTATTAGATAAATATCATATTTGGTCAGTCTAATCTAAAGGCCTTTGTGTCTGTGGTGGCCTGACAAAATTCGATGTTTTGCCATGAAACAGGAAGTCAGGGATGGATTACCGACCGGACCTATGGGGCCAGTGCCCAGGGGCACTTGATTAGCCCAAGCCCGGGCGGAACTAGGTTCAAGACCGCATGATCCAGTTTGGATCAGAAAACTCATCAACAATGGGGAAAAAAGGTTTATGTTGGAATGTATGTATGTGTTCTTGGACTATGAGGGCTCCCTGGATCTTCTGTTAATGTTAGGCCCTCTGTGAATATGAAGGCCCCAAAACTCTTTGAATGCAGGATCTTGAGACAAGTTTTTTAAAAGTCAAACTTTTTTAACTTGAGCACTGCATATTTAGAATGCAGTGTTATGCGCGAGACACATCAAAAAACACAATCATAATGGTCACATGTGTCTGTCTAGCACGTTTACATTGAAAAATAATGGAAAGGTGGTGCAGTGGAATGGAAAAATGTGTTCTGTGTGAACGGCTCCTTAGGCCGCCTTTACACTGGCAGAAAATTTTTAGATTTTTTTACTCACATCTGACATAGATTGGATTTAGTTGCAAACATGTAAACACAAAAATCTGCATCTGATATAAACTCTGAGCAGTGTTAATTTAACAACGGGAAATTTGTTGTGTACAGTATATTACAGTTGATGTGAGACAAAATTTTACAACTACTAAACTACTAAATCTTCCACTTAACATTAATCTTGCACACAAAAAATTATATAACACTTAATTTTAGCACCCTTAATATGTTCATACCCACACAGCAAGGGACTCCTAGGCGGATCCGCATTCAAGTCTCCAAACCCGCGTGACTGTCACATTCGTTTTGACGCCGCCCAGAGGATCAGATCCGCATCCGGACGACGCCATAAATTCGACTGTCAATCAGCGGATCTTGAGCGGACCCATGTCGGATCCGTGGACGCGCACGCGCCTTTACTGTAACGGTTGTATCAATTTGCGGGTCCCAAACGGACCCGCCGCGGAGGTAAGGTTTTAATCGCGGGTGCGGAGCGGATGCAGCGCGGAGCCAAGGCAGGTCCGTGATCCGCCTTCGTTACGGATCCGTCACTGCGAGCAAGTGGACTCCGATACGGGTCCGTTCGCGGCAGAGGTGGAAAGTCCAGGGCTCAGAAAGTAAAAGTCCTGCTATATTTTTTTCCACCCACTGAAGCAGTGTTAAAGTTAATGAGATAAATAAGTGATTAATTGAGTGATGATTGAGCATTATTGAAGACACCTGATGATAACAAGCAGAATCACCAAAGGAGAAAATCACAATTTTTAAGCCACCATCACAGAGGTCATGGTTTGCTTTAGTTTGGCTCTTGACCCTTGACTTTTCAATATTAAAATTTATTTGGGCAATTTTAACTGAGTTATAACAGCCAGATAAGCAAAGAGAAAAGATGATCAGGTGTTGTTGGTTATGTTTTCACATAATCATTATTTGATCTGAATCACTGAACTCATTTAGAGCTCAATCTCTGAGTTAGATTTACATTATTGATTACAGCAGCACTGTGATTAAACAGAAGATCAGCTTTATCTTTATATTCTGGTTGGTTTTAATGCAGTTAAAACTGCCCAAGTAAAATCTAATGTTAAAAAGTCAAGGGTCAAGAGCCCAACTAAAGCAAACCATGACCTCTGTGATGGTGGCTTAAAAACTGTGATTTTCTCCTTTGGTGATTCTGCTTGTTATCATCAGGTGTCTTCAATAATGCTCAATCATCACTCAATTAATTACTTAATTATCTCATTAACTTTAACACCGCTTCAGTGGGTGGAAAAAAATATGGCAGGACCTTTACTTTCTGAGCCCTGGACTTTCCACCTCTGCGCGATACCTCCACGGCTGATCCGCCACGGAGTCCTTTTGCTGTGTGGGTAAAACTCAAAACAATGAAACAGTTCAGTTTACTTAAAATATATCAGTTCTGTGAACTCAAAAGAATTAGACCAGTCTGCAACTGTGTTTCCTTTAGTTGAGCAGTTTGACTCTTGGCTTTATGTCAAGTTTATGGTCTTTGTGTCAGTGTTTATGTAAACTCATAATTTGTCACAATTAAAACCAGGAACAAGAACAGTACCTTCAGGCCATAGATCAGGCATTTCATTTTTAAATACAGTGCGGGCAAACAAGACACACCCATAGACATCAAAAACCAGCATATGTTTCTCATGGTGACATGATTCATGCTGGCAGTCATGAGTTTTATACTACGGTGGCTCCCAGCATGCATTGCTGGCTGCAGTATGTATGTCAACACTGATGAGAAACATATGCTGATTCTTGATGTCTGTGCAGATGGATCCTCATAATGGACAGCAGCCTCTGAGCTGCTTTCTCAATTGTTTCTTCGCAGATAAAATATTTATTGTTGTGTTAAAGCTCTGCAGCATCTGGAGTCAATCATCCCTTCACTTCCCGCACAATTTGGTGCAGCCCTTCCGTGGTTTCCCTCAATGTTTATACCAGCTTCCCAAAATTTTTCAACATTAAACCAAAAACATACTAAATTATACAAAGCTGGAACACAAATTCTAGCTTTTTAAAGTCCCTCTGAAATCAAAATTTAAGTTTTTTTTAGCTTTTAGTATGAATATGTTAGCCTTAAGGTTATGAATAAGCTGATATGTTCCAAAACTATGACAAAATTCACATTTAGGAGATATAAGCATTCAAAACTTATAGTCTCTCAAATCCACTAAAATGGATCACGGATTTTCATGACATCACATCGCACTTCAACTTCTCATCAAATCTTCTGTCCAATCAAATGCTCTCTAGAATCTGAAGTCCCGCCTCCTCCTACACTTTAAACAAACACTGAAACTGCGGCTGAAATCGGTCATTTGTTCACACATTTACTAGTTTCTACATGGGGAATGGCACATAGTGCACTATATAGAGAATAGGGATCGATTCAGACAGTGTGCTTTCCTTTGACGTGAATGAAGTCCGTTTTTGCGTTAGTCTAATGTGAACCGACACAGCGTCAGCAGAGTTTGCTCTGGCCCAGAGACACGAGAGCACAAAGCGGATCATATCCGCACGACACAGACCATGAAAGGTATCAGATCCATTTGAATTCTGCACAGAATGTGATATAGAGGAGATTAGGAGGAGAAACTGATAGATATTAAAGGGAAACAGAGGTTTTACTGAGTTTAACAGCTCTGAGCGAGCTGTGATATAAACAAAACGCTATTGGCTATTTTAAAAAAGGGGCAGGGCTGTTCGATATATATTGCCCTGTCTTCCTTGCTGCACATTCCAAGACACTTCAGCATGTCTTTAAGCACTGTAGGTCTTTCTGCAACTTAGATTTTTTTTTTGTGCCATGAAAAAATGTCTTATTAAAAAACTGCTTTGAAATCATGCAATGCAAGAACATAAACTTAAAGGTGCTCTAAGCGATGTCACATGTTTTTAGGCCAAAACATTTTTTGTCACATACAGCATCAACATCTCTCACTATCCGCTAGCTGCCTGTCCCCTGAACACACTGTAAAAAACGCGGTCTCTGTAGTCGCCACAAGCTCCAAAAATGGCAATAAAAACAAACTGTTGCAGCCTGGACCACGAAACATAATAAACATGCTCCAGCCAATAACCGACAAGAATGATTTTAAATGCGCATTCATGACTGTTTCAGGAAGCACAGATGGGAGGGGAGGAGGAGGAGGAGGAGGAGGGAGGGTCTAGCTAGCCTCTGTTTTGTTTGACAACACTTCGAACGTCAACAGGAAGTTACTCCACCCAGGATCACTTAGAGCACCTTTAATAACATCTATACTGTAAAAAAGCACACAGCCTGCGTTAGTGGGAAGGGTGAGACTGTCTTTCTTCGCAGAGCTTATCAATTGGATGTTATTGTTGGCAGACAAACTCTCATGGATTTTAAAATAGAGGAGCCACACAAATTGTAGCAGTCTGGGGATAGCATGTAGATAGATTGTAGCAGAATACTAAGTCAGTGTTCGGATCTAAACATGGAAGCCCGTTTCCTGTGTTCGCTACCTATTTCACTACGTCAACTAGGTATGACAACGATTAAAATTGTTGAATAAAGTCGTTGAACCGCTGTAATCACATTGACAATGCTTTTTATTTCTAAATTATGACATTTTTGGATGTAAAAACCATACTAACATTATAAGTGCACCCCAAAAAACATTAAAAAACAATAAAATAACGCATTTCATGACCCCTTTAAACATTTGCCCAGGAACATAATGAATATAAGTCTTTACTTGTGGAGAAACAGGAATCCAAAGGAACATACACCAACTTAACACAAACGATACTGGACAACACAAGACCAGAAACACAGGGTATATATACAAGGGACTAACAAAGGAACTAAACTAGGTGACAGGATAATTAACAAGGCACAGGTGAATCAAATGAATGAATTAACAGAACGGGGAAACTAGGTCACAGGGGCAGACAGAGACATGACATGTAACATTTCGCCCCCTCCCGGATAGGCGCGTCCTCGCGCCGTAAGAGTCCAGAGGAGGGAGGGAGGGGGTTCTGGAGGAGGGCGGAGAAGACACAAAACAAAAGAAAAGAGTCCATGGAAAACAACAAAGAAAGTCCAAGGGGGAGTGGAGGGTGGGAGGAGCCAGGGGAAAGCCAGGAGCAGGAAGAGCCAGATGGTACCCCAGAAGCCAGCCAGGACGAGGCCCCAGGGTAGAGTCGCAGGTGGGAGGAGCCATGGTGGAGTCGGCTTGAGGGCAGACGACACCCTGGGGACGACCAACGGAGATTCAGCTGGAGACCCAGATGTAACTGACGAGCCGACGAGCCCACACGCAGCCGATGGTCCTGGAGACCGAGGAGGAGCCATGGCGACGAGCGTCCGAGGAGGAGGCGGACGTCCAGCGGGCAGAGGCTGAGCCGGTGGGACCGAGGATGTAGGCGGAGCTGGAGGGAAGGTGGAGGCAGGGGATCCTCTTGAGTGGATGGAGTGGAGGAGCTGAAGATGCTCGACATCCCCACCTGGCATGTGGGAGATGTCGAGCAGCTGAAGGGCAGAGGTGATGGTGGGGCTGAGGAACTGGCTGAGAAGCTGGGTGATAGAGGAGGCGGGAGAGGGAGGCTGGGTGGGCAGACGGGGAACTCAGGAGGCATAGGAGAACTGGAGAACACGGGAGAATGGTCCTCAAGGAGCTCAGGAGATTCATTAAAAACAGGGAAGTCAACGGAATGGGAAATTACCTCTCCGGAAAAATCAATTAGATCACTCAAAAAAATGTCTTTCAGTTCCTCAGCATATTTGCCAGTGTCAGTCATTGTTTTCATCGTGGTGGTGTTGTGGGCGGAGCTTTCCTCCCAGCCCTCGAGCTCCACAAGCACCCCCACGACGTCAGATGATGTTACCGGCTCGCGCACCTGGTCAGACCCTTGCTGTGAGGTTGGCTCCGGGGCGATGGTACTGTCCGATCCTTTCCTCGGTCCAGGCTCATCCATCGCGGTGGGCTGGCCTCCTCGGTCTGCGGTGGGCTCGTGAAACATCTCTGTTGTGACGTTCGTCGATGGTGGCTGACTGGCTTCTGGCAGTGGAGTGGGGCTGGCGGCGAAGTCATCCTCCGCAGGGCCGACGGTGACAGGTGAGTCGTTACTCACCAGCACCCACTCCACGAGTGCGGCGAAGTTCTTCTGAGGACCGCTCCCTGGGAGGCGTGCTCGGGACCGCTCACTTAGGCTGTAGAGATAAAGTACACGGAGCGTGAAGTCAGGATAGTGTGTACGGCACGCCAGCTCCAAAAACTCCAGGGTGTGAGCCTCCAGGGAGCAGTCCCTCTGCTCCAGGCGAAGAATGGCAACATCAGGGTCCATGACGAAAAACAAAGGGGAAAAACAAACAAAAAGAAAATCACCGCAAAAAACTGTTTTGGTCCGGTATTCTGTTACGGTTGCTGGTATACAAAGCACACGACGAGGAGATAAAGTGAATATAAGTCTTTACTTGTGGAGAAACAGGAATCCAAAGGAACATACACCAACTTAACACAAACGATACCGGACAACACAAGACTAGAAACACAGGGTATATATACAAGGGACTAACAAAGGAACTAAACTAGGTGACAGGATAATTAACAAGGCACAGGTGAATCAAATGAACTAATTAACAGAACGGGGAAACTAGGTCACAGGGGCAGACAGAGACATGACATGTAACAACACTTACATGACTTAAAATTAGAAAAGCCTTCCGTCTGTACTGCCTTGACTTGTTTGCTCACTGTTTTGCTATTATTCACGCTCTTCAACTCGTTCACCAAACTGAACAACCAATTAGAGTCCTCTATCTCGCCCAACGCCGATTCTGCATTTTGAGCCATCCCAAAAAGCTCACTAGAGCCAGCAGGGTGGGACACACCGGGACAACTAGGTTGGCCGACGGCCGATTGTGGGCTTGATGCGTCCTGGGCTTTAAAGAGATGACAAATATTGCTATATTCATTAAAAACCTTAAATGCTACAAGTTATAGAAGAATTTGTGAGAGGAACAAGAAAGCCATTTTGCACATATCCACTATACTCCACATAACGGACAGATTTACAGTCTGACTAGTTGCTGAACTGGTGACTGGTGCCTGTCCAAAACCCACACATTAAGTCTTGACAGAGGGCATACGTGCAGTACGTGTGCAAGGCTGTTCTTCTTTTAAAAAATGTCAAACCGCAGTTCACTTAAAGGGATAGTTCACCCAAAAATGAAAATTCTGATCATTTATCCACCTTCAAGACGTTCTGAACCTGTATGAGTTTTTTTCTTCTGCTGAGCACAAAAGATGACATATTGAAGAATGTTTGTAACCAAACAGTTTTCAGGCACCATTCTCTCTTAGAAAGGATGTGTTAAATTCTTACACATCAATCGGTGAGTAATCAATAAATCTAACTCAGAGATTGGGCTCTAAATGAGTTCAGATCAAATAATGATTATGTGAAAACATAACCAACACCACCTGATCATCTTTTCTCTTTGCTTGTCTGGCTGTTATGACTCTATTACAACAGCCCAAACAAAATCTAATATTAAAAAATCAAAAGTCAAGAGCCCAACTAAAGCAAACACTGATCTCTGTGATGGTGAGTGGTCCTCTCCCTCTTTTTTCCCTCCCTTCACCTCTTTGTCATCTTTCATTCTCTCTCTGTCCGGTGTGGACTGACGTCATGTATTCCATGTCTACGCCACAAAGTTTTGAAATGCTCTGCCTGGGCTTTGCTGGCTGGATTCTGTTATATTGTTCATAATTAAAAGCTACAAGATTTTCACTCTTCTCACTGCAGCTACTAATTCAAACCACAGACGGCTCTCATGGGTGTAGTTTTTCTTCGGTCACATGGTGTCTGGCAACGACAGCCCCACCCCCGCCTGTGTGGACCATCAATGGTGCTCTAAGCATTCATACAAAGAACCAAAGCACGTCTGAAAGGAAACATGGAGACAAAGAAGATTTTACTTAGTTTGTTTACGGTTTCTGCTTTTCTTTTGCACGGTAAGATGTTTGTTTCTCTTGTTATCTCTTCAGGTCAACAATAAAAGAGAGTTTTCTGTTCAAAACAGACCCAGATCCAGAAAAAGACCAGTCAGTCCATGAACCTGGTAGTAAAAATTAATGAACAATATGCAATATATAACTTTTCATTAACTTTATTAAACAAAGAACAAGACTAACAAACTTTTTAGCATATTTTCATTTTAAGTTCAAAAAGATAAATAAATAAAGTAAAAACACTTAATTAAACACTTAGCAAAGTAATATTTTTTTGTTGTAGGCTATATTTTTGTAAGTTTGTTGTCAGTGCAATTGAAACATGACTGGGGATCATAGGGACGCATACATGCAAGTTTTTTTTTTACATTTTTTATTTTTATTTTATTGCAATCTTAAGATGCATGCATGCAAGTGTTTACTTGGATTTCCAGTAGATGTTTGATAGCGACAGATTCGTCACATGTGATATTCCACGGATCATAGATTTAAAAACCTATGTTTCAGCAGTTGTATATTAATATGCATAATATATCGCTTTGATTTTGCGGTGTTCGTTCCTGCATATTTGGAGTGGTTTATCAGATTTACTTAAGTAAAACTCTAAGTATTTATTTTCAACATTAGTACCTGTAGTGTGTGGTCATGTGTTCTATCACTGCAGATTGCCTAGATTAAGTTAAAATAAGCAAACATAAATTCAAAGTCCTTTGTTTTCATTAACAAGTCTTGTTAATTAATCTGTGGTTTACCATTGTTCATAATCAGTTTATTTCATTTTGGAGTGATTCCATATGGAAAAACAAACAAACAGATACTTTGGCTTGAGCTTGTTCTAAGTGATTTTTGTTACGTTCACGCCTGTCCTGCACTCCAGTTCCCATGATCCTCCTTGTTTGCACTCCTGTTCTCACTTCCCTCATCAGCCTTCCTGCTTGTCCTGGATTCCCTGCACCTGTTTATTGTCATTAGCACTCCCTTTAAGTTGGACTCACTCCCTGCACTCCCTGTCCATTCTTAATGTTATTATATGTGTGTTAAGTTGTGTTTCTCCCCTTCGTTGTTCAATAAATACCCTTATATTGTGGATTTCCGTATACGCCTCGTCTTTACAGCAACCGGACGTAAGAGAGGTGGAGGAGTTTTCTGAGCTTGCTTGCTTGGTGAACTGGCCAGATGCCCCATTGAATGCTTGTTTTCTGGCAGGGTTGGACGAGGACACGATTCACTTTAGTGAACCTGCATGTTTTTTTTTCCCTAGTCCAGACAATTAATCTGATTCTCTTCCATTCCCCCCCTTGCCCCCCCCTTGCAGATGAATGCAGATATATGCAATATTATGCAATATATGAATCAAGATGTGAGTTGTACGGTGTATCTTGTACAATAAACACAGTCACCAAGGGTTTGTTTGATGAGTGAATGTATGAATCAGTGATGTTCTTATGCTGTTTGATCTGGAGAAAAAGATTTTCACAGCACTTTCCTGTTTCATATTTTTGTCCCACTTTTACCAGACATGATTTATAATGAACTGTTCATTTCTTCTTCAGGTGCATCAGGTGTTGGTGCAGAAGAAGTGTCTGTGTTGGAGGGAGATTCAGTCACTCTACACACTGATGTTGAAATAAAACATCAAGACAGTATTAGATGGTATTTTAATAGCATTCTCATCGCTCAAATCACTGGAGATCTCAGTTTGATCTGTACAGATGTTCAGTGTAATGAAGGTAATGGGAGATTCAGAGACAGACTGAAGCTGGATCATCAGACTGGATCTCTGACCATCACGAACACCAGAAACACAGACTCTGGAGAATATAAACTACTGATCATGAAAGGCAGCGACATTGAAAAGATCTTCAGTGTTTCTGTTCTTGGTGAGTCATTATGTTTGAAAGCAGGTTATGTTTAAATCACATCATTGAGTTTATTATAGCAGTGACATTCAGAGCTGTTTCTCTCTTCATCTCCATAATTGAACAGAACAGAATTCATTTAAACTGTTTTGTTTTTCCATTGATGAACCTTTAGTTTTTAAAGGTGCCCTAGAACTTCTTTTTAAAAGACGTAATATAAGTCTAAGGTGTCCCCTGAATGTGTCTGTGAAGTTTCAGCTCAAAATACCCCATAGATTTTTTTTAATTCATTTTTTTAACTGCCTATTTTGGGGCATCATTAACTATGCACCGATATATAGGTTGCGGCCCCTTTAATTCTCGTGCTCCCCTTCCCCCGGAGCTCGCGCTTGCCTTGAACAGCATAAACACAGTTCACACAGCTAATATAACCCTCAAAATGGATCTTTACAAGATGTTCGTTGTGCATGCTGCTTGCATACATCGGATCATGTGAGTAAAGTATTTATTTGGATGTTTACATTTGATTCTGAATGAGTTTGATAATGCTCCATGGCTAAAGCTAACATTACACACTGTTGGAGAGATTTATAAAGAATGAAATTGTGTTTATTAATTATACAGACTGCAAATGTTTAAAAATGAAAATAGCGACGACTCTCTTGTCTCCGTGAATACAGTAATAAATGATGGTAACTTTAACCACATTTAACAGTACATTAGCAACATGCTAATGAAACATTTAAATAGACAATTTACAAATATCACTAAAAATATCATGATATCATGGATCATGTCAGTTATTATTGCTCCATCTGCCCTTTTTTGCTGTTGTTCTTGCTTGCTTACCTAGTCTGATGATTCAGCTGTGCAGATCCAGACGTTCTGCCCTTGTGTAATGCCTTGAACATGAGCTGGCATATGCAAATATTGGGGACATACATATTAATTATCCCGACTGTTATGTAACAGTCAACCACAATGGAGTTTGAAACTCAATGTATGTCTTTTCCATGTACTGAACTCTTGTTATTCAACTATGCCAATATAAATTCAATATTTAATTCTAGGGCACCTTTAACACTTAGTTTTGTTGTCCATACCGTTTCTTATCATCTGTTTATATGCATATGTTATTTCATAAATCTATATTTGATGTAAAATAAGTATGCCAATATGTGATGAAGAACTTGTCAGTTTGTATCGTATAATGATTGCAAGGAATAGTTTACATGACTCAAAAAGTGAGCAGTAATAATATAATGCAGAAAGTTCTGTTTTAATGCACTGCATGTGTATGTGTTATACATGTGTGGGTCAGTAAAAAGTAAAGCTTTAACCACAATTCACATGATGTTCAGCAGTTTTGCAGTTGTCTTCACATGCTATCAAATTTACCATAAATACAAGGAGTTTCCTAAATAAAAATTGCACATGAATGCCCTCTCAAGTCATATTTACCCCTGGGAAGCTTGAGGATAATTCTGATATCAAAGTTCCCAAATCAGGCAGGCCGTGATTGTTAAACATAGTGAAGGAGAGAACAGTTGCTGCATTGAATGATGTTCTTTATAGTATTTTAGCCTGTATTTTACTGAAATTCCTGAATTTTCAAGAACCGGACTAATGTTTATATATAGTTGTCAATGATTAGGACTCAAAATATAATTTTGGCTTTAATAAGATTTTCCCAATAAATATAGAATAAACCTGGTGTCTTCTATAATTCCTGTCTTTTTCTGACAAAAAAAGCATTTGAATGTGATGAGCTTGTAATCATGACTTTAAAGAACATGAAGTCAGTAATCTTTCTAATGAATGTCTCAAGATCCAGGAATTTAATATGTATAATTATTTTCACAGTTAATTCCTGTAGTTTCCTCAAAAGATCCTCCAGCAGCTGTTGGTTTGTGTTTCAGGTGTTTATTCTGCTGAAGTGAAGACAAAATGTGTGAAGGAGGGAGAATCTGTCACTTTAGATTGTGGTGTAAACAAAAGCCCAAATGATGTGATGACGTGGTGTTTCAATGAGATTCTGATCGCTGAAATCACTGGAGATCAGAGTAAGATCTGTACAGATGATCAGTGTTGTAGCAACTGTGGACGAACCAGACAAATGAATCATTCAGATGATTCTTTCAAAACATAATTCTAATTCAGAATTGGGGTTCCGGCTCCGGCCCGTCTGCAGATAAAGCCAGGCTGATTACTTTTACGACACATGCTTCCTGATAGCAGAAGCGACATACCAAAGGGTCACCCAGGAAGACAGAGAGACAATCCAGACCCTTTTGTTTCCTTACTTCACAGGAAAGCCAAAGAGACTGTTGAACAAATAAATCTGCTTCAAAATTGTTCCAACAATTTTAACGGACTTATCAAACATCTTTTAACTACATACATTTTGCATTATGTGTCCACAAGTACTACCTGTAAACAGTTAGGCTTTAGAACACTCACAATTCATGTAAATGTGTTAACTCTTGACTGAATGACTGAAAGTATGCCTTATTTGGACTTGATCTATTTCTTCTCATCTTTCTTAAATCATGGCTTGAATGAAATCTGTTTAAAATGTATTGTATTCCATTTAATAGAAATTATGTTAAAATGGCACTCTCTGCTGAAGCAGAAACAGGATGTAACACTTATGTTTTACTGGGGTCAGAGGAAGGCCCTCTTGAAACAGGACAATGTCTGATTGGCCAGGACTCCTCAGAGGTGTGACAAACAACTACGTTTAAATGATCATTATTGCAAGATAGAAAGGGGGGGGAGAAGTTGGTCAGAAAACGAGGAGGGAGTTGGTTCTGTTCTGGTAAGAGAAGCCAAGACAAATACCAAGAACAATGGAGTAACAAGAAAGAACCGACAAGCAGCTCATTCAAGCCATCCAACCTTCACTCACTTTTCTTTTCTTTTACTTAACTCTCCTTTACCGCTGAAAGTCTCGTGTCCTAAGTTTCGCCGCAAAGTTCAACCAACGACTTTTGCCGTTTCAACTCCAGCGACAAAGAGACTCCTTTCATTGTTCCACACGGACCTGATCTGGACCAATCATCGACTTGGGAAACCCTCCTCTGCACGACGAGGGAAATTCACCTTTAAGTCAACGCAAGCAAGTACCTCCAGAGGAAAACTGAACTGGTGCATTTAAATGAATGATTCATGGTTCGTTCAGGTCTTTGAAATGCATTGATAGGAATTCTGTTAATCAGATCACTCTCTCTCTCTCCCTCTCTCTCTCTCTTTCAAAACTCTTTCTCTCTCATTTCCTTCTTACTGCAACGCGTATGAATGTGTGTGTGTGTGTGTGTGTGTATGTGCGTGCCTTTGTGTTAGATTAGTTTGTGTTAGAATAAATAAAATCTCTTGTAGATTTTAAAAGAAAGTGTCTTGTATTATGTGCTTTATGATTTAATGTCTTAAACTGTCGATTTCAAGTTACCGTGCTCTAATCAGCGTTTTCACGATTGTTGGATATTTATATCCGTTACAAGAGCTTATTACGGCTCGAGCAAATGAACGCTGGACGAATCAGTTGCTCGGTCGTAATCTAAACAACTCTTTATTCATTTGAGCTAATTTTGCATCCTAGGGTGTTTTCCCTACAGTAATGGTGGAGGATGCGGGCAGTTTAATCTAAATTTGGAGCACATATCAAGTCATTTTTCTTTTTTATCAACGCAAATTATTAAACCCCTCAGTGTTTGTGTGACGTATGCAGCGCGCGGCACGGCCCGTTTGAACGAGTGCTTGAATGAGTGAGAGCTGTAACCCCAGTCTGCTGTCTTGTCTCTAAACTCCAGTCTGCAGTAAATTTCAGATCTATGATGTCACATACTATAAGGCAAGAATTAAGCGTGTTCCTTAAATTCTAGAATGCCTTGTTTATAGCTATCCTGATGTCTGCGTGTTCCAGCGTCATTCAAATAGCCATAATAACGTATTGTGTATAAGAGAGCTAAATTGAAACTAAACTGCAACAGTTAAAATACCTCTGTGTAGGACGAATACTCTCCTCACAGAACGGCAAGATTGAGCGTGTTCCTCGATCTGTTTCTAAAACTATATATTTATAGCTAAAGTGTCAGTGCGTGTTCCACTGTACTCAATCTGCTATATTCCCCTTTGTTAAACAGTAACGCTATACGCTTGCTTGTTTTATATTTATAGCTAAAGTGTCAGTGCGTGTTCCACTGTACTCAATCTGCTATATTCCCCTTTGTTAAACAGTAACGCTATACGCTTGCTTGTTTTATATTTATAGCTAAACTGATTATAGTGCGTGTTCCACTGTACTCAATCTGCTATTTTCCCTTTTGTTAAACAGTAACGCTATACGCTTCCTTGTTTGAGCTCGTGTAACACTACGTGTGTCCGAGCGCAATTTAATGGAAAGTGATTTGAAATTGATCAAGTGAAGCTTTTGAAACTGTTATATTTTGCGTGCAAATAGAGACCCGCCGAGGTCGCGATTTTTCCATCTATTACAGCAGAAAGCTATCACTTTAAGTTTAAGCCCCACGTCGTAAAACAGCTACGAGTGGTGTCTCTTATTTATAGAGTTGAAATGCGCCGGCATTTCACGTAATGCTTGATTGTACGTGCATGTGTCTTTCATTTACAATTGTACAGTTACATGTATTTGATGTAATTCACATGTTCGCCACTATCATTTTGTTTGGTCGCCATAGTTACAGTCGTGGCACGGAAGTCTTAACCAACGCTTCCGGAAGAACGTCATTGTAAACAAACCGCACAGTGTTGCTAAGCTAACCTCTGTAGTTTTTTACATTGAAGTTCGTATGCTAAAGCCTTTAGCCTCAAAGCTAATCTAGTTAACATCATTGTGTGAATGCAGTGTCTGTTTTAGCAACTACAAAGTGATTTAACCACTTAAAACACTTCAACTTGTACACTTGTTGGTCTTTCCTTCATACTTTCCCTTTTAACGTTCTCACTTATTACTTTACCTATATTTTACTTGAAAGGGAAAATATTGGTTTACAATTAATAATTGCCTTACCTGCATTTGACTTGGAAAAGAAATACTGGTTTACAATTTTAATTGTCAAATTTGAATTTAATAAAACCAATTAAATTTAAATTGAAATCCTACATTTTTCTAGAAAGTAATTTTAAATTATTTCTACATTTCCAAATTTCCATTATTTCTAATTTCACAATTTTCATAAATCTAAAATTCTATTTTAGATCGAATTACTTTAGGTATGAA
This sequence comes from Megalobrama amblycephala, assembly GCF_018812025.1. Taxonomy (NCBI): domain Eukaryota; kingdom Metazoa; phylum Chordata; class Actinopteri; order Cypriniformes; family Xenocyprididae; genus Megalobrama; species Megalobrama amblycephala. The sequence goes on from NC_063044.1 coordinate 24,192,938, forward strand.
TAAGCCTTGAACTTTAGAAGTTTAAGCAAACTTATTCCACCAAAGTTTTTCCTAATTTTGACTCACACTTGCTCATTATTTTATTGCGTTGTATCTTCCTTTTTCCCCTTCTTGGTTATTCACTTAGCCACTCTATTTTATTTATTCATTTACCTCTTTGTTTAATTCCCTTTTCCTTATTTCACCTGTTATTTTCATTGACTTCCTTTTCATACTTTTTCCTTTCCTCTTTGTATTCTAGCTTAGGAACGACACATCTGAGCCTTATTAGGAGACATTGATAACTTATTACGAGTTTCAAACCAATCAGAGAACCCTCTCTTACTAAAATTTTATTCTCATGTGTTAGTTGTTCATCAACTACCAATTCTATACTCGTAATTAGACAAAGGCTTCAGAGCCATTTGTGGATCTGGTCTCCTTCCTTCTCCTTTCCTTTTCCTCGCGTCTTTCCTGTTCTCTCCTGCTTTCTTCCATCCTATTCTTCACATTTGTAGGGATCAAGCTTGGACGAACCATCAATCAATTCTAAAGAAAGAGAAACACAATCTTTCCAAAGAAACAATCCATTAGGTATTTGATTCTAATCAAACCCTTTTGTGTTCTCCATACTCCCTGCATTTGTAAATGCAATTTAAATTTTGACATTTCCTCCAAGAACATTTAACAGAGACAAGTGTTGAGCAACCGTTGCCTTCACAGCATCCCTGGTAAGCATTTCAACTGAAGGTGTGTGGTGTCAATCCTGTCAAACTAAGAAAAGAGGTATCGGCATTATTATTGTCTTATTGTCCTTGCGAACGTAAACAATAATATATATATTTTCTTTTCGTTTATTTTAGAAACAGTTTTTCATTAATAGAAAATATTTATTGGAAATAAATGTTTTTCTAAATTGGAAAAAAAAAAACGTACAATTTGTTTTAACATTTTCTCTCTTTTCCCTTTCTCAGTTGAGTGGCAAAGTCCTCACATCACGAGTTGAAAAGAGTTTTTCATTGATAGAAAATATTTATAGGAAATATTTCATCTATTGAAATTTGTTTTAACCTTTTCTCTTTCTCTCTCTCTTACTCAGTTGAGCGACAAAGCCTTCTCATCACTAGCCTACCTGTCTACACACTGAGACCAACACGTGGCCACACTTCACTATTGGTGTACATTCACTGAAACGACACTTAGCTGTTCCACCACATATAGGCTTGCACCCCACACAGATCTGTGTCAGTCTCTTCTCCCCAGCGTGCCAACATGTCGCAGACGGAAAACCCCACTGCCCAAGATGTGGACGCCTGGCTCAGCGGCATTACAAACTGCCTCATGCCAAAGACAATTGAACTGTTATTATTTTTAATAATAATCATAATTCTGAGAAGATTCCCGACACATGATTCAAGCCAGAACCAAGACCACACTGAACTAGGCAAATAACCAATTCTCTAAGCATTGGCCTTCACAGCCCAGCTGAAACTAAGCGAGAAGCACATCACCACCTACAGGAGGAGCTGACACGTGCCCAGAGCCGCATAGACAAGCTGGAAGTGAAAGTCCAGGACGACTTCAAGCGTCAGACCACTGAGTTCCTGAGAGAGCTAATGCACATCCAATGCTGCACAGATCAGCACAAGGTGAAAGCTCAAGACAAACTTGTGGAGCAAGAAACAAAGAACAAGTTGACAAGCTCCAAGAAGCCCTTGCAGTTGCGGAACGTGACAAGCAAGAATTAAAGACTGTCCAATGTCACCTGGTAAACCAACTAGAAAATGCCAATTCTGACATTAAAGATAAGAACTTTAAAATCAATGCTCTGGAAGACCATTTGAAATGGTACAGCACTGAAATGGACCATCTAAACCACAACTAGACGATGCCAACGGCAAGCTCTACATGGTCAGAAATGAACTTAAACATGTTCATACACAGAAACCAGAGTCAAGAAGGGAGGGGCCTCCCTCAGCATCACCACTGCTGAGCACAACAGAGTCCCATCCAAGAAGCTGCCATGCAACGGAAGAAGTGAATGGCCACAACCCACAACATCACCGGCCTTCACTACAGAATTCTTCCCTGTCAACCAAAGAGAGCTCATCCATGCAGACCCCAAAGTTGCACACGAGATGACCCTTAAAGACCTTAACAAGCTGGCTAAGAACATCACACAGTTCAACCCGAACTCCATGGAGAACCACAACATCCAGACTTACCTCCGAGATATTGACTTCTACCTAGAGGTGAGACCCAATGTGACTGACAGAGACAGGTTGTATCTCCTCAGGTCCACATCCAGCCCAGAGGTACGAAGCTTCTTAGATCGACAACCTGTTCACGTTAAGCACAACTACCAGCTATTACGTGAGTCACTGATCAAAGAATTTACAGGCCCAGAGTTTGAACATGGACTGCTAGTCGCCTTGGAAACCAAACAAGGTCGACAAGAGACTCCCCAAGCTTACTACAACCGTTTCCGACAAGCCTACTTAGGTGCACATCACGAACCTGAACTTGAAGAGGATGTGAACTTCAAAACCCTCTTCCTGAGAAACCTGCACCCTGGACTAAGTCACCATCTTGGTGTCATGGCCTGCCCAAGCACAATGTCAATCCAACAAGCTACGTGACTTGACACACAAGGCCTACATCAAACAGAAGATGAACTCAAAGAAAGGTTTGAAAACAGCCACAATTCAAACTCCGCAGCCAAGATCCAAGCCGTGCACTGCAAGACGGCCAGTGGCATGACAACGCCACAGCCCATCATAAAGGACACGGAGAACGTGACCCCCATGCCACTGACAGCTTCCACACCGACAGCTGGAAAATGCCATGGGACCAGCCACACTTCTCAAGAAACCCACCAGAAAGAAACATCTGGGATCCAAACTGGACAGCCAAAGTCCATCAACCAACCCATTCAAATGCAACCGCTGTGGGTAAGCGACGACGGAACCCACCTCGCATTCACTCAGTTAAACACAGCACTGAGCATGCCCAAGAACAAGACATTTCTACCTCAGAAGACATGGAACAACTGATGAGGCAGATGTCAGTTTTTTGGCAAACAAGCATGAATAGGGATGATCACAAGGATGAGTCACCCTCGTTATGACTAGAGACTGAACGGAAGGTCAGTGATCATCTGATCCACCTTCCAGATGGAGATGACTGTCACCTGTTCTACAACAGCACAGAACAAAGCGGTCTCTTGCAGCCAAATACCGCTGAAAACTCAGTAGTGCCAGAGAACACAGTTCTGGTTACTCATCACCCACCAATAAACCCAACGAGTTCCCATCTCAAGAACTATGCTTGTGCAACAGTAACAACAGTAAGCACAGAAGGTCAGACAGTCTGTCACAACCAGAAGGCATTACAAAAGGAATGCAACGTAGGAGACAAAGTTTTGCACCACAGCTCAACACAGCCATGTCAAACTTCATCCCACCTTCTGCCAAAGAACTTCCTGCCTCACTGGACTGACTCCCATCAAATTAGGGATGATCCCTCGTCCCAAGTCCAAGATGCAAAGAGCCAATCTTCATCTAAGCCCTTCAAGAAAAGGGGGGAGCAAGACAGACTGAACCAGATCTGACCATACATACACTGCACTACATTACTTTACACTACACTACATTAACATACTCACCAACATGCTCTTCCTACAGACAGATATTAGTTTCAGAACCTAGCTCAACATCGACTTAGCTACATTCACCATAAGAAACATACAACCATCTGCACAACAAGTAGAACACCTTTCATTAAGCTGATACATGACACCTTAGATGCACGCAGTAGTGTTAGCCATACCAGGAAACACTTAACTGTTTTATTTTGTTTTGTTTTCTTCTTCCTCTCTTTCCCTTCTTCTTTATAAGGTAAAATACCTGTCTGCCCCATAAGGGTCAAGGTCATGACATTAGGATTGATGCACCACGCCTAAGGTCCGAAAGCCATTTGAAAATTCGAATGTGAGCCCGAGAGAGCTCCATGATGGGTCACATCATTTTTACCACAAATGATGTCACCAGAACAACCTAGAACAAGTTAGAAGAGAAGGAAACAAACAATTTAAATCACACAATTTGATCCAAGCATTAACATACTGAGACAATGTAGAATAACACTCCCAAAATTGAACTTAATCCATCAGTACTCAGATAATCTAATGCCCTGCACCAGTATAGTGGTCAATCATGGAGGTGTTGTTTTGTTGTTGCTTTGTGTGTGTCTGCTTCTGTCCATTTTTCCACAGTGTCCGCCGATGTCTTCATCTCAACACATCGCCGAACAAAGGGGGGATGTGTAGCAACTGTGGACGAACCAGACAAATGAATCATTCAGATGATTCTTTCAAAACATAATTCTAATTCAGAATTGGGGTTCCGGCTCCGGCCCGTCTGCAGATAAAGCCAGGCTGATTACTTTTACGACACATGCTTCCTGATAGCAGAAGCGACATACCAAAGGGTCACCCAGGAAGACAGAGAGACAATCCAGACCCTTTTGTTTCCTTACTTCACAGGAAAGCCAAAGAGACTGTTGAACAAATAAATCTGCTTCAAAATTGTTCCAACAATTTTAACGGACTTATCAAACATCTTTTAACTACATACATTTTGCATTATGTGTCCACAAGTACTACCTGTAAACAGTTAGGCTTTAGAACACTCACAATTCATGTAAATGTGTTAACTCTTGACTGAATGACTGAAAGTATGCCTTATTTGGACTTGATCTATTTCTTCTCATCTTTCTTAAATCATGGCTTGAATGAAATCTGTTTAAAATGTATTGTATTCCATTTAATAGAAATTATGTTAAAATGGCACTCTCTGCTGAAGCAGAAACAGGATGTAACACTTATGTTTTACTGGGGTCAGAGGAAGGCCCTCTTGAAACAGGACAATGTCTGATTGGCCAGGACTCCTCAGAGGTGTGACAAACAACTAACGTTTAAATGATCATTATTGCAAGATAGAAAGGGGGGGAGAAGTTGGTCAGAAAACGAGGAGGGAGTTGGTTCTGTTCTGGTAAGAGAAGCCAAGACAAATACCAAGAACAATGGAGTAACAAGAAGAACCGACAAGCAGCTCATTCAAGCCATCCAACCTTCACTCACTTTTCTTTTCTTTTACTTAACTCTCCTTTACCGCTGAAAGTCTCGTGTCCTAAGTTTCGCCGCAAAGTTCAACCAACGACTTTTGCCGTTTCAACTCCAGCGACAAAGAGACTCCTTTCATTGTTCCACACGGACCTGATCTGGACCAATCATCGACTTGGGAAACCCTCCTCTGCACGACGAGGGAAATTCACCTTTAAGTCAACGCAAGCAAGTACCTCCAGAGGAAAACTGAACTGGTGCATTTAAATGAATGATTCATGGTTCGTTCAGGTCTTTGAAATGCATTGATAGGAATTCTGTTAATCAGATCACTCTCTCTCTCTCCCTCTCTCTCTCTCTTTCAAAACTCTTTCTCTCTCATTTCCTTCTTACTGCAACGCGTATGAATGTGTGTGTGTGTGTGTGTGTGTATGTGCGTGCCTTTGTGTTAGATAAGTTTGTGTTAGAATAAATAAAATCTCTTGTAGATTTTAAAAGAAAGTGTCTTGTATTATGTGCTTTATGATTTAATGTCTTAAACTGTCGATTTCAAGTTACCGTGCTCTAATCAGCGTTTTCACGATTGTTGGATATTTATATCCGTTACAAGAGCTTATTACGGCTCGAGCAAATGAACGCTGGACGAATCAGTTGCTCGGTCGTAATCTAAACAACTCTTTATTCATTTGAGCTAATTTTGCATCCTAGGGTGTTTTCCCTACAGTGTGAAAAGAGATTCAGAGACAGACTGAAGCTGGATCATCAGACTGGATCTCTGACCATCACAAACACCACAAACACAGACTCTGGAGAATATAAACTACTGATCACCAACAGCAGATTCAACATCATCAGGAGCTTCAGTGTTTCTGTCACTGGTGAGTGTCATTTAATCATTATAACAAAATCAATATATTAACCAGTTAGTTAAAAATAAATTTTATTCAGTTTAATTCAATACAATACATAAAAACAATTGAAAGCAGACATTTTTACCCTTTTTATTATTATAGATCACTTGTGTTTGCAAGTTTAACACTATAATTAATGTTTGATTGGCATATAACCAATTAGGCTCTTGTACTCATGCAAATTAGTCCAGAAGATCCCATATCATTCCTGTACACATGTCTCACGTTGTTGTAATAGATGGAATCAACTATGAATGAGCTTGTGCAGATCCTATATGAGAGTGATTGGAAAAACACACATTTAACCCTCTGGTGCTCTTCACATCAGTCAAAAATTGAATTTTTTATTTCAATGATATGATTTTAGTTCAATAATGATTTTTATTTAATATTTTATATTTTTAGGGGATTTTTATTTTCCAAAACACATTTTGATCTAAAACATTAAATCAAAGCCATAAATTTAAAGTTGTGTTCCCAATTTGAGGTTGATATCTCAAAAAATGAGCTTTCAGTAAGAATTTGGTTTGGTGCAGTACCAAACCTTTCCACTAGATGAAATTTGTCTTCCATTCATTTCTAAAGTAGTAAATGTAAATGTTCTTTCAGGATCATTTAACCTTTTTGAATCATGGTCATGATTTGTGTGTGTGTGTGTGTGTGTGTGTGTGTGTGTGTGTTCACACAGCAAGTGCCAAAGCCTTTTCCATGTTTTGTACCATCCGTACATGTAAGATTTTTGGGGCAAAAATGAATAAAACAACACCAGCATTTTTAGTTTTCAGGAAAGTGTTATTTAACATGCAGTTTTTTTTTTTTCATGTATTTATGAATGTTTCATTGCACATGCACAGTTTCACTCAGACCCATAAACATGAAATATGAGTGATAATTTATATGCAGAGGTGGACATTCCAGGGGTCAGAAAGTAAAAGTCCTGCCATATTTTTATCTCATCCACTGAAGCATTAATGAGATAATTAAGTGATAAATTGAGTGATGATTGAGCATTATTGAAGACACCTGATGATAAAAAGCAGAATCACCAAAGGAGAAAATCACAATTTTTAAGTTACCATCATCGAGGTCAGGGTTTGTTTTAGTTGAGCTCTTGACCCTTGCCTTTTTAGTATTAGATTTTGTTTGGGCAGTTTTAACTGCATTAAAACCAAACAGACAAGCAAAGTTAAAACATGATCAGGTGTTGTTGGTTATGTTTTCACATAATCATTATTTGATCAGAATCACTGAACTCGTTTAGAGCCCAATCTCTGAGTTAGATTTACATTATTGATTGCAGCAGCACTGTGATTCTACAGCACAAGATCAGCTTTTACAATACAATTTTTTTTTTTTTTAGAGTTCTGATTTAAAAAAAAAAAAAGCGCTCATTTAAACACACAAACATCAAAAATCATCCTGTGAATCTCAACAGTGGTGGCCATCATAAAGCATGTTGCAGTGCATTCTGGGAGCCACCAATCAAAATTCATCCATGGCTCCCATCATGCATTGCTGTATGAATAAATTATGAGCTAAATTGTCTTAGTAATTTCATTTATTCTCACTATTAAAATTTTGCTGTTTTTCTGTGACTTTTTAGTAGCTTGTTTTCTAATGTTCAGAGTTGATCTGTTGATCAGAATATGTTGCTTGTCACCGTTGTTGAGATTCACAGGCTGATTCTTGATGTCTGTGTGTGCCTAAAAGATTTTTTTTTTTTTTTTTTGTGATAAGGACAACTTTTAAAAAAAAAAAAAAAAAAATTCTGTATTGTATAAGCTGATCTTCTGCAGAATCACAGTGCTGCTGTAATCAATAATGTAAATCTAACTCAGAGATTGAGCTCTAAATGAGTTCAGTGATTCAGATCAAATAATGATTTTAAGAAAACAAAACCAACAACACCTGACCATCTTTTAACTTTGCTTGTCTGGTTGGTTTTAATGCAGTTAAAACTGCCCAAACAAAATCTAATACTAAAAAGGCAAGGGTCAAGAGCTCAACTAAAACAAACCCTGACCTCGATGATGGTAACTTAAAAATTGTGATTTTCTCCTTTGGTGATTCTGCTTGTTATCATCAGGTGTCTTCAATAATGCTCAATCATCACTCAATTAATCACTTATTTATCTCATTAATGCTTCAGTGGATGAGATAAAAATATGGCAGGACTTTTACTTTCTGACCCCTGGAATGTCCACCTCTGTTTATATGGCAATGATATCTACTTTAAATTTAACAGTGTTGTTTAACGATCTGACAAACTGACTCGCACTGCAGTCTCTTGTGTTCCAGATTCATGTCTGCTGATAGCTGCTGTAACAGTCGCTGTTCTCCTCTTAATGTTCTTCTCTGTAATGGCTGGTGTGATTTACTATCGCTGCTGGAGTTCTAGAAGGGGCAAGTATTACATACAGATTTTACAGTGAGAGGAAAATATCATCTTGTTATGAAAATTTGTGTTTATTGTGTGTGTGTGTTTATTTTTCAAAGGATATAAATATAATAATAATAATAAATAATAATTCCTTGCATTTTATATAGCGCTTTAAGGGGTACTCAAAGCTCTTTACATACGGAAGGGGGGACCTCCTCAATCTCTAGCACCTGCTGATAGGCCAGGACAAGGTAAAAAATAATGTACTAGTATGTTTTTGAAAAATATTTATGAGATTCTCTATTATTTGATTTTAGTGTGCAGATACACTGTTTGTGTTTGTATCCCACATAGCAATGTTTTCCGGTCTACACAGCCCCTTTTCCCTCGGCCCACATGCGCAAAGAATGACAGCCCTGGAGCCTCATTTCTAAAATGTTGCGCAGAAATGGCCCTAACCCACACAGCAAAAGGACTCCGTGGCGGATCCACCGCGGAGGTATCGCGCAGAGGTGGAAAGTCCAGGGCTCAGAAAGTGAAAGTCCAGGGCTCAGAAAGTAAAAGTCCTGCCATATTTTTTTTCCACCCACTGAAGCAGTGTTAAAGTTAATGAGGTAAATAAGTGATTAATTGAGTGATGATTGAGCATTATTGAAGACACCTGATGATAACAAGCAGAATCACCAAAGGAGAAAAATCAAAATTTTTAAGCCACCATCGTGGAGATGAGGGTTTGCTTTAGTTGGGCTCTTGACCCTTCACTCTTTAATATTAAATTTTGTTTGGGCTGCTGTAATTGAGTTATAACAGCCAGACAAGCAAAGAGAAAAGATGGTCAGGTAATGTTGGTTATGTTTTCACATAATCATTATTTGTTCTGAATCACTGAACTCATTTAGCACCCAATCTCTGAGTTAGATTCACATTATTGATTACAGCAGCACTGTGATTCTACAGCGGAAGATCCAGTTTTCTTCAAAGGTTTCATCAAAAGTTTTTCTTAGAAAAAAAGGCTCTTATTTAGACACACAGATATCAAGAATCAGCCTGTGAATCTCAACAGTGGTGAGAATAATAAACCATGTTGCAGTGCATTCTGGGTGCCACCAATCAAAATTCATCCATGGCTCCCATCATGCATTGCTGCATGAATAAATTATGAGCTGAATTGTTTTAGTAATTTCCTTTATTCTCATATTTTATTTTGTTCTGTTTATGGGACTTTTTAGTAGCTTGTTTTCTAATGTTCAGAGTTGATCTGTTGATCAGAATGTTGCTTGTCACCGTCATTGAGATTCACAGGCTGATTCTTGATGTCTGTGTGTGCCTAGAAGACAGACTTTTCTTTTTTTTGTCAGAACAACTTTTTAAAAAATTATTATTTTATTGATAAAGCTGATCTTGTGCTGTAGAATTTCAGTGCTTCTGTAATCAATAATGTAAATCTAACTCAGAGATAGGGCTCTAGATGAGTTCAGTGACTCAGATTAAATAATGATTATGTGATAACATAACCAACGTTATCTGACCATCTTTTCTCTTTGCTTGTCTGGCTGTTATAACTCAGTTACAGCAGCCCAAACAAGTTCTAATATTAAAAAATCAAGGGTCAAGAGCCCAACTAAAACAAACCCTCATCTCCACGATGGTATCTTAAAAATTGTGATTTTCTCCTTTGGTGATTCTGCTTGTTATCATCAGGTGTCTTCAATAATGCTCAATCATCACTCAATTAATCACTTATTTACCTCATTAACTTTAACAGCGCTTCAGCGGGTGGAAAAAAAAATATGGCAGGACTTTTACTTTCTGAGCCCTGGACTTTCCACCTCTGCCGCGAACGGACCCGTATCGGAGTCCACTTGCTCGCAGTGACGGATCCGTAACGAAGGCGGATCACGGACCCGCCTTGGCTCCGCGCTGCATCCGCTCCGCATCCGCGATTAAAACCTTACCTCCGCGGCGGGTCCGTTTGGGACTCGCAAATTGATACAACCGTTACAGTAAAGGCGCGTGCGCGTCCGCGGATCCGACATGGGTCCACTCAGGATCCGCTGATTGACAGTAGAATTTATGGCGCCGCCCGGATGCGGACCTGATCCTCTGGACGGCGCCAAAACGGATGTGACAGTCACGCGGATTTGGCAACTTGAATGCGGATCCGCCTAGGAGTCCCTTGCTGTGTGGGAAATTTGATCTTACGATCATTTCTCAGATGTGTGTACCTGTGATTCATAGAATGAACACAGAAAACGAGTGTACGCCTCTCTTTCAGGTGTGAAATCTATAAATCGCAAATGATCTTGAACTTGTGCGCAGCTGAATGGTTTCAGTTCTCCACATTGTAAACGACACCTAATTAATATCATTTACATATAAAAGATCAACAGTCATCGTCCATAATCTGACAATGAAAAGTGCATACGTCTGCTCAGACCCTGATGTGGCGCTTAGCACTAAATATGAGCGGTGGCATGAATTTAAGTGTATCCACACTGTAAGATCACATCTGTGGGTATGCACACTTTATAAATGAGGCCCCTGGAGTGACCCAGATCTGGATTAAAGACAAGAACACAAATGGACCATAACTGGCCTGAGTCTCAGCCAATTACTAACCCATAACTGGCCCTGCAATGGGCCTGAATAGGTTTTAGTGTTGATTCTCAGAAAATCACTGTTATTTTACAGGTATGTTGTCTACATGCATGAATTAATGTAACACTGCATTAGCAAAAATACAGTTACTGCTTTTAAATAAAGCAACTCCAGTGTTTGCTTGCTCATCCTGGACTGAAGCACAGGCTCTACTCTTCAGCACAATGCTGACCCACAAAACTCAAAACCCTTTAAATCCCAACAAAACATTAAACTTTAACAGATCTCAGCATTTTAACTTATTACAACCCAGACTTAATTTGCTAAGGTTTCATACAAAGAAATTGTTTAATATTAATTTCTCATGCCAATATAACTGTGATAATCTGAAAGATTTGATGAAGTCATTATGCAAAAGATATCTTAACAGTATCATATAGACTCACACAGACATCAAGAATCAGCATATGAATCTCAACAATGGTGACAATCAACAAAATATTCAACTCTGAACATCACAAAACTACTAAAGTCACAAAAATTGTCACTATTGTTAAGATTCATATGTTGATTATTGATTTCTCTTATTCATCTGGGGCCGTATTCACAAAACATCTTAAGGCTAAAAGTAGCTCCTAACTTGCCGATTTAGGAGAAACTCTTAAAAATAATGGCGTGTCATTCCTAATTTTAGGAGTCCTAAATTTTTGCTCTAAGAGTATTTCACAAAGCATTTTAGCGCTAAAACTAGCTCCTAAATCTGTGAAACGTTAGGAGTAGTCAAGAGGACTCCTAAATCACTAAGACCAAATCACAAACAGTCCTAATCCACCCAAAGACACTGAACACCATTGAGGCAATAGCGACAGAGCCTTAGGTGCTGAACCTTTTCTTCATAAATGCAATACATTTTGATTTATAGATTTGAATCTACAATGAGACGCAAAAAAAAATAAATCTAAAACAAATAAATAAATATTGTCTGATTACCTGTGGCAATGGTTTTCATGAGTTCACACTTACAAATGATTGAATAGAATAAAAAAAAATATATATATATATATGTAATAAGCGTATTTGGTGTGCTGTCCAAGGGGATCGAGGACTCTGAGCTTGGAATTTAGCCCAAACCCAAAGTTATCTCCGTATCCCCAGCCGAGAGTGAAGAGTGGGGTGGCGGAGGGATGCAGAAAACTGTTGAAGTAACTATAGGCGAGTCGGCTTTCGTCTGTGTATATATTCCTCTTCTCGAGCTGATTAGAAAAACTGTTCGTAAGTGTTTCTCCCAAACTTTGTTTATAAAACATAATTTGTCGCTTGAATTCTGCATTCTCTTGAGATGAAAACATCAAAGAGGACAATTAACTGTATATACTAGTTTAATTAGTGACACTTAGCCTACATTTTAAAACCTTTATGGCAACACTCTTAGCTTAAGAATTCAGTCTATTCCTTAGTAAAAGTTTGTCTCAGCAGCTTTGTGAATAGATTTTAAGAGAAAACTCTTAGCTAAGAACTTTTACTGCTATTTAGGAGAACTCTTAGTGGTAAAATGTTTTGTGAATACGGCCCCTGATTGTTAACAAACATGTTGAGTGAATGTAACAGCACTGTTCATTTCTCTCTCTTTAACATTCTCTCATTTATTGTTCCCTTACAGATGGAGAAATATCATATGATCTGAAATGATCATAACAGGATCAGTGTGTGTCTACAACAGCGGTTCCCAAACTTTTTTTCCTGCGCACCCCCTTCTATGTCCCAACCGGGTTGGCGCACCCCCAAACCCCACTTCAAAAAAAAAAAAAAAAAAAAAAAAAAAAAACCGCAACAAAGCTTTGTTTTATCGCCATATAAAGACTCGTGTTTAATCATGCGCAAATAACCAGAACACGCATGACAATAACATCAACAAAGTTTCAATATAATGCAACAAAGCTACGCACAAGCTTCCACTTTTAAGAGGACGAGTGACAGACACAAGCTCAGTAACAGAAAGCACGGTTATTTTCAGCCGCGTAAAAGAAACATTGCAGCAATAGGCTAGGCCTATTAAATGACCGTAGAACTAGCATTATCATCATCATAACACAATGGTTATGGAAATTAGAACGACAGTACACTGATTTAAATTGCAATGAAGTTACAAATGATCCACAACATTAAAGAGAATAAGTTCCGAAATAGATAAAATAAATAAAAACGAGGATCAATCTGAAACTTTTTAAGTGTGACAATAAAATTAGCCTACACACGATCCACAACATAATTAAGTAACAAAGAACATAGCCTGCAGTGCATAAAAGAGCAGTGCGTAGAAGAAGACAGCAGCTGTCTTCTTCTATGTTTCTATCAAAAACTAATAAATTATGGGTGTTGGAAGCAAAAAAAATGTGGGTGGGTCGTCCCCCCCAAATTTTGATTTCCTTGGTGTACAAATGTGCATTTTAAGACATTTTAAGGACAACAAATTGGATAACAATATAAAACCATGTCAACAAATACATACATTTATGCACAGTTTTGAGGCAGCTTTAATCGCATGTTTGGTCATTTCATTACTTAATTTACAACAGAATAACGACGGTGCATGCCCCTAATTTCGTTTGCCCTTTTAAACTATAATAATCTATACAGCGCACGCCGGCGCATTTGCGCGAGCAATTCTTGAGTTCGTGCCTCGAGCACAGTAGGCTATAGCCTTACGGCTGGTTGGAGTTTTACTGACATAGCCTGAAACATCTCATCTGACGCAGTTCACTGTTGTTCAACTGAAAGTCCCCCGTCCTCACCGCGCTCGTTTGACTTGCGCCTGTGTCTGAGGCGAAGTTGGAATGCGCATCTGAAAAGTGTCCCTTTTGCTATGGTCGTAAAGAGACATTTCTTTTTAAACGCAGCGTTTTATTTGTCAATGTTTTAAAAAATATTTTTTATTTTTGGTATTTTTTATGCTCTGTTGGTGGTGTGTGGAGTAGTATCACCGGGGGAGATATTTTTTTTTTATCCCACCGGGGATAAAAATAATTCAGCAGAGGCAGGGATAGATAGATAGATAGATAGATAGATAGATAGATAGATAGATAGATAGATAGATAGATAGATAGATAGATAGATAAGCAAGGTGCGTGGCTCGTGCGCAAAACTTGCAGCAGACACAAGAAGCAAGTCCGTTTTGTACAAAGTATGGTGATCCCGTCTTTAAAAGTGCATTAAAATAGAAACAAGGAAAATAGTCATTGAACAAGGAAAGCACTAGAAATTTTGGAAACAAGTCAGTTTAATAAAGTTATTTAATCATCGGGCTCTGTGCTTTGAGAGGGCATTGACATATGATGCGCTCTGAAAAATTAACAGACAAATGCTTAATTAGAAACGGTAAAAGTGAGTGGGTCCAATATCATTTGTCTTAAAAAGTGGGTGGTCTTGTCCCACCCAAATACAATGGTTCCGACGCCCATGAATTATAGTTTTTTATTTAAAATAAAAGCGATTACAAAGGAAATGTTTACTGTTCATGTTTTTTTTTTTTATTATTGTATGGAAAAATCCCACTTAAAAAAACAGACCGCCATTACATTTTTCCTCTCGCGCACCCCCTGGTGGCAGCTCGCGTACCCCTGGGGGTGCGCGCACCACACTTTGGGAATCCCTGGTCTACAACATTGATGTAACTCAGATAAAAACACACTTCAGCTGTAACTTTAAAATAGTTCACTTATTAATCATACTGCACATTTTACATGGAAATAACCTAAACCTGCTTTCCTTACTGGAAGCTCATATAATTTAGGACATTTAGAAGCACATTACTTACATTATCTGATAGTTTCAGCTTATAAACCTGGAATACATTTACATTTATCATTTAGCATGCTTTATAATAAGTGCCTTTGTTTAATATTAAGTGTGCCGCACGCATTCCCCAGATAGCATGCAATGATTGAAATAATGTTAAATCAATGTTAATGTGTCAGAGTTAACCACATTGAATCAATATCACTTTTGCACCCGCAATTAATGAGATTGTTGAGATTCACAGGCTGATTCTTGATGTCTGTGTCTCTAAATGAAAGAGATTTTTTTTTTTAAATCACAATTTTTAAGAAATTCTTTGGATTATATTGATAAAGTTGATCTTGTGCTGTAGAATCACAGTGCTGCTGTAATCAATAATGTAAATCTAACTCAGAGATTGACTCTAAATGAGTTCAGTGATTCAGATCAAATAATGATTATGTGAAAACATAACCAACACCACCTGATCATCTTTGCTGTTTGCTTGACTAGCTGTTACAACTACCCAAACAAAATTTTATTTTAAAATGTCAAGGGTCAAGAGCTCAACTAAAACAAACCCTGACCTCGATGATGGTAAATTAAAAATAGTGATTTTCTCCTTTGGTGATTCTGCTTGTTATCATCAGGTGTCTTCAATAATGCTCAATCATCACTCAATTTATCACTTATTTATCTCATTAATGCTTCAGTGGGTGGAATAAAAATATGGCAGGACTTTTACTTTCTGACCCTTGTGATGTCCACCTCTGGCTTAATGTCAGTTGTAGTTGTGTTTTATTTTCTGAGAGTTCAAGCATGATGTTGAACCAACATCACATTCAATGACATTACCATTGATTTTTTGGTGAAATTTAATCATTTTTTTCAACATTAATTGAGGGTGCAAAAGGGATTCAATGCAGTTAACGTTGACACATTAACATTGATTCAACATTATTTTGATCATTGCTTGCTATCTGGGTTCTGAAAAGTGAAGTCAATAGAGTGCTGGAATTATGATGCATTTTTATTGGCTAAAACCTGGAAGCAAGTTATCATTTCAGCACTTCCAGTTCTATCGTCCCGAAGTCAATGAGGATTTTTGTTCTGTTTTGTTTTTGTTTTGTTTTTTTTGGGTGGGGGAGGGGGTGGCATAGGGTTGGTTAAATGCCTGAAATAAGGTGGTTACCACATGCTCAAATTACTTTCACATTTGAATTTTAAGACATAAAACACATCAGTAACATACGCATGATTTTTTTAGCTGTTGTGCATCTTGAAAAGATGGTTGCTAACAAGTGGCTAAATGGGACTACAGAGGCTGTGACATTAAACGTCATCACACTGAACAGGGGTGCGTTTCCCAAAAGCATCGTAAGCCTGGTGGCAATGGCTCTGCGATAGGCTTATGATGCTTTTGGGAAACACTATCCAGGTAAACTCAGTCCACTTTTACAGCCTCGTTATGCTTACAATTACACTCTTATGAACAAGTTAGCTTATAGCCTACCTTTAGCTTTTTCTTTCTAGTGACTGCATTTAGGCTTCAAAATTCATCATTTGTGTTCATCTGTGAAAATTTTCTTGATAGACAAAATGTGCAAGTATCATAAACTTTTGTTGATTACAGCTTATTTTTTGTGATAATCCAAAAGCCTATGGAGAAAATCCTATTCGTTTTTGTGTGATGCTAACTGCCAATATCCCTACAAAGTGATGTCATAGTTCCACCACTATATTCGCCCCCTGGTGGCTGGTTGCAGTGTATGACATAAACCCCACCCTCTCCCTGTAAACAAATGGCATGTGAGCCACACTAAAAAATCCAGGTACACTTCAAATAACTTTGTTCCAAAGATGGTTTCTGTCATTTGAGGTGGTTCTTATCACACAGACGTATGTTCAAAGGTTTGATTTTCCAGTAAGTTTGGTTTTGGTTGGTTATTTAAAAATGATGACATTGATTGACAGCTGTGTTAGCGAATGAGTCTGCAGGAGCGTGATTGTGGGCGGGACCCCATGATAACTACTGCAGAATCAGAATCTTGATAACTTTTTATACAACAAATGCTTTGTGATATTTAAGAGATGGAAAAACACTAAAATCAGCATTTAACACTCAATTAACACTCAGTGACAAGTTAAAACTTTAACACAAACCAACCATGAGTTCTCAGGACAAAATATAAAACGTATCAAACAGATTGAAAGTGAAGATGATCTCCTCTACTCATATTGCACTGTCACTTTATAGTTGATTTGTAATCAATGTACTGTAGTTGCATACGACAATTTGCAAAAGATATAAAAATTCATACACATTGTTTTGTTTCAAAATAAACTTTGTATTATTGTGATTCAGCACAGAGCTGGAGTGTTTGGTTCATTAGAATTCATTAGAACTGGAAAAAATGAGTTGGAAAAATACTTCCAGAGTATATTAATCTGGTTGTCACTTTTGCACTTGATTGGCATGTTTGTATTGTATAATGTTTTGCTCTTGCTTTTAATAATAGAGTATGAATAAATGAATACATTTTAAATGATCTGTCTAAATGTTTTTATTAAGTAAATTAATTTTAAGTGGAAGGATTGCTTATGCATGTGCCAATGTTATTTTAGTATCGTTAATATACTATTATACACTGTAAAAAAAAATCTTAATTTTACAAAAAATAACTGTGATTTTTTTTTTACGGTCATTTTCTTTTATTTTAAATTATACTCAAAACTCTGTATTTACAAACAATGTATGTAAATTAACAACTCAGCTGTTATTTTATGTATTATGACATTAATGAAAAATTACAGTAATTCACATATTTTTATACAGTATTTTTTGTGTTTTCTAAAATTACAAAAATAATCAGTAATTAAACAGTAACAAAACAGTTAAATGATAAAACGGTCAAATGAATGGAAACCAAAAAACCCTGTAAAGGTAATTCCTGAATTATTACTATCAAATACCTTCACAGTAAAAAAATCCTAAAAAAATGGTCAATGACTGACAGCAGCGGCTGCCAAACAAAAAACATTAAATTAAAGTAAAATATTCTAATTTAAATAAACCAAAAAAAAAAAAAAAAAAACACTGTTATTTTACAGGTATTTCCTGAATTGTTACCTTCACTAAAAAAAAAAAAAAAAAAAAAAAAAAATACGGTCAATGACTGTCAGCTACGGCTGCCAAACAAAAACCTTAAAATTAAAGTAAAATATTCTAATTTAAAGTGCAAAAAACTTTGTGACATTAGTAGCTTGTTTTGTGATGTTGTGAGTTGATCTGAATTTTTTTTTTTTTTTTGGTCATCATTAAGATTCATACTCTGATTCTTGATGTCTGTGTGAGTCTGCATGATCTTGACAAAACATTTTCTGCATAATGATTTAATAAAACTGTTTATAGTATCACAGCACTGCAGTAGTGTTGGTGTGTGAAATTACAACAAATATTGAACAATTCCATCAGAAACCAGACTCTGGTATCAGTGAATCAGACCACTTTACGGTGATTATACCATCACTTAAAAAGTGACCAACATCATCTGAGCTGAGTTTTTTCTTGCTATAATAAAACATGCATCAGAAACCTTAATGTTAAAGAATCAAGGGCAGTTTGACTGGCTCTGGCTCACAAACTGATACAGAAAGTGAAGGAAAATGCAAAATCATTCAATTTCCATTATTCGGATCTCACAATAAGTTTAATTTGATTAATTTGTGGAGAAATGCAAATGAAAATTATCTTAGCTGGTTACTGATATTAAGCCATAAAAATTTCATAACTTACAGTTCAGATGCCACCAATACCAAAAGAACAAAACAAACATTTGAACCATTTTCTTCAGTTGTTCAGTGAGAAGTCTGATAAAGATCATCAGCTGAAAAAACTCAAGCTGTTGATCTGATGTGTGAATCCTCCAACAACAGAGTTCACACACACACACACACACACACACACACACACACACGCACACACACACGTTGGGTTTCCATGTTTTATGGAGTCTTTCCATATAATGATTTTTGTACTGTACAAATTGTATATTCTCTCCACCTAGAAAACTTTTTTACTATTTTTTTTAGTAAAAAACTGACCCTTTGGTCACAAGGAGGACACAGTGTCATATCAAATGATAATCTCAACATGATCATCTAAAGGATTACTGTTGTGATGTCATTATGGGAACAAGATGCATTGTTTATCCTCCTTATTCAACACCCTGATGCTCTAAACTTTCACCTTCATCATTTTAGGATTCAACATTTGTACCTCACAATTACTAGCTGTTCAACTCATTCCTGAACACAGTGTCTAATCAACTGTAATTTAAACAGATTTTTATTTCATGAAGGCCGATTTTAATGGTGGTGAAGCTAATCTCGGGAAGGTGAATTCCTGGATAAAACACTAGATGGCGTTCTAGTGCAGTAAGTCAGAATAAGTTATGTCCTTAATACATGAGAAAGTGCAAACATATTGATGCAAACATATTGAGATTTCTGCAAACATTGATTTTTACTGCTGCAAAAGTGTGATAACCATAAGGTGGCCTCAGATGCCAAAATGAATAACTGAAATATTCTGAACCGTCTCACATACACTCTTAAAACAGATGTGTTAAAAACAACACAACCTGTGTTATATATAAACACACCTGTGTGTCTAGTTAAGGGCAACACATTTTGTAAGGGCAACATATTTTGCATAAAATATGCCATAAATCACACAATTTGTGTCATAGATGTGCTATTTTTGACCAGTTAAAATAAATGCAAAAAAACTTTTTTTTTTTTTTTTTTTTTTTTTAAATATATAAGAGGTCGTTTTAAAACTATGGATACCATGGTAAATTATTTTTGTTTTTTGACTGCAAACTTTTTTGTGGTGTATTTTAATATCCTCAATAAGAAGAATATTCTTGCCCAAATCTCTGCTAGAAATGTTATGTTCCCAGAACGCTCTCAGACCCAATGACGCTGCCTAGTAAAGCCCAAAGTATTGTTCACTTTTTACATGAACGGTCAGTGTACAGTGTGCGTAATGCAAATGTTGTCATCAGAAGAGTACGCACATGTCGCATATACGCATTTAATTTTTTTCACAATTTTAATTCATCACCTGTACGAGTAATAATTCAGCACTTGCAGCTGTTTTACTACAAAAAATAAAATAAAATAATGTGAATTTAAATGGTCAAATGTAACTGTAAGAAAGTTCAAGTTCAGGGAAGAAGGTGGACATTAACTTTAAAATAAACTACAAAACGAAAGGAGCGTCAGACCTCTAGTGGCGAAACTTAGATACTGCACCTTTAGTGGTTGTGGGTTAGTTAAGAGCTTGTGCTGGAGGTTTGCCTTATGCTTTTTCATATTTCAGCAAGTCTAGTGGAGGTTGAATGTTTCTGGAGTAAATCGTTTGAAGAGTGACTTTGTGCCTCATGGTGTAACCACTGTAACCTCTCCATCATGCATCATTACTCACATTATCTGATAGATGCAGCTTATAAACCTGAAATAGATTTAGATTTATCATTTAGCATACTTATTATGATAGGTGCCTTTAAGATTATGGATTAGTGAAGTGCTTGTGGAAGAGGATTGATTTCAGCTGTTTCTTGAAGGCTGAAATAATGGAAAGGTGGCGCAGTGGAATAGAAAATGTGTTCGGTGTGAACGGCTCCTTAGGCTGCCTTTACACTGGCACAAAACAATAAGATTTTTTACTCACATCTGACACAGATCGGAGTTTGTTGCAAACATGTAAATCCTCACAAGATCCGATTTTTTGTATCTGATCTGAGCTACTTCCAAAAATCTCTCAATCACTTAATTACCTAATTAACTTAAACACTGCTTCAGTGTTACTTATAACACTATGAGTGTGGACTCATATAAACTCTGAGCAGTGTTAATTTAACAATGGGAAATTTGCTGACTGTGTACAGTATTTTATTACAGTTGATGTTAACTGTTTTTTTTTTAACTTACAGTTACTGTTATGTGATTTGGAACAGTGTCGACTTTGAGCGATGTTAACTCACAGTATATTCCTGGAGGCTATTTTCTTGAAAATGACAAATATTCCCAGAATGCATTGTTTTATACAGTATATTACTGTTTTAATGGAAAATGGTATATTATTGTCAGAATTTGGCAAAGTCAAGGTTTTACAGTGCAGAGCATGCTAAAAAGGTTAATTATTTTGAGTTGTGGGCCACGCGAGCAATCGCCTGAGCTGACGGGATTATACATAAATGTACTACTATTCCTTCTTTATATTCCCACATTGCCCAGCGGCCCACCAGGAAAACACCCAGTGCCCCAAATGGCCAGTCTGCCCCTGATGATGGGATATGCTTAGCCTCAAAGACTGCTCCAAAGTGGTATTAGTCCATAGGATAAAATTACCATGGAAGAGAATGGTGCCTGAAAACCATTTGATTACAAACATTCTTCAAAATATCTTCTTTTGTGTTCAGCAGAAGAAATAAACATATAGGTTCAGAATGTCTTGAAGGTGGATTAATGATCAGAACTCTCCCTTTAAGTGAACTGCAGTTTGGCATTTTTCAAAACAAGAACAGTGTTGCGCACGTACTGCACGTATACCCTCTGTCAAGACTTAATGTGTGGGATTTTGGGCAGGTACCAGTCACCAGTTCAGCAACTAGTCACACTGTAAATATGCCCGTTATGCAGAGGTGGAAAGTCTAGGGGTCAGAAAGTAAAATTCCTGCCATATTTTCAGGAGTAGGATTAATATATCATGATCCTTATTTCTAGTTTTCTTTGCAACAAATGATGTGTTTTGATAAATACTGTTACAAAGAGCACAAACTCACACAAAAATCCAAGAGTCAAACTGCCCAACTAAAGGAAACACTGATCACCAAAATGGTGACCAAACATTTTCAATAAAACATCAACATCTAAACCTGTTAATTCTCAAAAAGAGCTTCTGCTGAGATCTTGAGAGATTTATTGTCTTCTTTTATCTTCAGTTGATTTCAGGCTGTGTGGCTTTAAGTCAGTTGTAGTTGTGTTTCATTTTCTGAGAGTTCAAGCATGATGTTGAACCAACATCACATTGTAACATTGATTCAATGACATTACCATTGATTTTTTTGTTGAAATTTCAACATTTTTTCAACATCAATTATAAGTGCAAATGTGATTGATTTCTGCATTGATAAAGCAGATCAATATAAATGTTTTCAAAAAACATGTCATTGCTGATAAAGAAGCAACTTTACAATACCAAAGGGTCAAGAGCTCAACTAAAGCAAATGCTGAACTCCATGATGGTGACCTCAAACGAAACATCTAAACTTCTATTAATTCTCAGTAAGATCTTCTGTAGACGTGTGACAGAAATAAAGTCAGTCTGGTTAGTAATAAGTGAAGCTGGTAATGCTGTTTGTGGAGTTGTTTAATCAGATCTTCAGAGATTTAATGTCTTTTATCTTCAGTTCATCTAAGGCTGTGGCTGAAGAAAGTTGTGTGTTATTTCTCTTTCTTTCAGTGTTTGTTCACAGCAGGTGTTTGAATGATTGAAAGAATGTTTCAGGAACATCATACTAACCTTTAAATAACATTCTAATAACATTAAGAAAACTGGACATTTTATGTTCTTCACTGTAAAAAATGATTTTTTGAACTTGTAAATAAAGATAGCATAATTTAAGTAGATTTTACAAACAAATCCTATTTTGTCTTTTTACTTCAGAATGTCATGTTTAATTCAATAAACTACTTGAGGTTTCGTTTTATTTTATTGTGCTTAAATACATAAGTAAATGTAAATGGAACTCCCCAAGTAATATTTACTTAGTATCTTGTCATAAAATGAACTAATGCAAAAAAATGACAAACGCAAGTAAAACTTACTCCACGAAGCCAGGCAATCTATGCGCATGCGCTCTTGGTCCCCGAAGTGGCGCGCAGAGGAAGAGGAAAGCAACGGAAAATTTCCTGGAAGGACGATTTGATTTTTACACGGTAAGTTATAAAATATTTGTTTATTTAGTTATGTTTCCAGAGAAGTATAGAGCAATTAAGCTGTCTGCAGTTCGGGTGGTTAAAGAGTTAACGCATTAACTGTTATAGTCGACAGAGTTGAGTTTGCTAAAGAACCGATTAGCACAAACATCCGTTATTAGCAAACGGTAT
Source organism: Megalobrama amblycephala (assembly GCF_018812025.1). NCBI lineage: Eukaryota > Metazoa > Chordata > Actinopteri > Cypriniformes > Xenocyprididae > Megalobrama > Megalobrama amblycephala. The sequence goes on from NC_063044.1 coordinate 24,215,880, forward strand.
CTGTGTCGAAAACAACTGACTTGTATTTTACATGTAACGTTAATCTACGGAGAAGTTTAATGTAAAGTTACAGTGAAGTTTAAAATAAACTTTGCCGGACGAGAGCGGCGCGACGCGTCGCGACAAATGCCAATAGAAGGGCGTCTGTTTATTCATCTGTGTGAATAAATAATTGTGCCCTCATGTGCTATCTGAATTATAAATACAAGTTTTCTAATTAGAAATTGGACATGTACAGCATCGGAAGTCAAATTTACGAACCCGGAATGATACCCGAGCCCTGAGATGGGTGGTCCATTAACTCAAAACCACTAATACCCCATTAATCCACATCAACTACACTGCTTTGTCTTATTTATAAAATAGATAAGCATTTGATGCATATCAATCAAGTAAAACAGACATTATACTCCCTATTGAAGCTATACAATAGTGATACATTTTCTAGTGTATGTGTTCAGACAACCTTAAAGGGATAGTTCACCCAAAAATAAAATTTCTTCACCATCAAGTTGTACCAAACCTGCATACATGTCTTTCTTCTGCTGAACACAAAATATATTTTGAAGAATATAGGTAACGTTAACCAAACAGTTGATGGACCCTATTGACTTCCATATGAAAAAAAATAAATACATACTACAGAAGTCAATGGGGTCCATCAACTGTTTGGTTATCAAAAATTTTCAAAATATCTTCTTATGTGTTCAGAATAAAGAAATTCATACAGGTTTGGAACATCTTGAGGGTGAGTAAATGATGACAGAATTTTCATTTTTGGGTGAACTATCCCTTTGACTCTACCAGATGATTGAAAATGTATTGTTGATAGGCTACTTACTTGAATGCAGTTTTTCCAAAATAAATTAACTGTTCAAATTTCAAATCAAGTATATTCAAATTTTATTAAAAGAAATCTATTTCTGACATTAACATTTCTAACATATGTTCCACAGATTGCACTCACCGTTCAAGCTCATGCAAGGTAAGTTGGCAATACTTCTTACAGCCTATGCAACACTGATTAAGCTTGCAGTATTCACTCTGCCAGGACATGTATATAGTTGTATGTAGATGGAAGTGTACACTGTTAATGTTCACTGCAATTTACTTTTATTTTTAACAGCAATTTGAAGATAAGCGAGATGCTGTTATTCGCTGGGAGAGTCATCTGAGGAGCTCATTGAAGCCTACCAGGTACATTAATAGATGAATTCAAATTTTGTTTTGACTTAGCATATGTACAGTACTGCAGAAGTATAGGGCACATTAGTATTTTCATCCCCAAAAATGTTTTTTTTACTTTTTATATCTTTGTGCTTTAGTTTGGCATAAAATATCAGTTTACATTCCTAAACATTCATTTTGCCATTATTTTTAATAATCCAGTGAGATTTTTGTATGCACAGGGAGTCTGACAACAGTTGGTGCTCCACAGAAGATCTGGTCTCACCATCATTGAGTCTGTCTATTATAACATGAAGAAAGAAATGAAGCTGAGAATAAATGCGTAAATTAAGAAAAACTGTGGCAATGTCTGCAAAATGTAAAAAAAAAAAAAAAAAAAAAAACCTGCAAAGCTATCTGAAAAACAATATCAAGTGTACTAGGCCAAAAACTGTTTTAAGTGCAAAGGGTGATCACAGCAAATATTGATTTAATCAATAGAAGGTAAATGAAAATCAATTTATGAAAGCATTTTAAAGGCATCCTCACTTTACTGAATTTTAGTTTTAGTGCTTAAAACCTTTTGCAGTACTGTAGCTTTGCAGGTATTTTCTAATCGACTTGCAGATACAGCTCTTCTGGATTTAATCTGTCATAGTCCCTTTTTCCCTCTTTCTTCATGTAATTACAGATTTAAAGGTGCTAAAGAGGATGTTTTGTTTTATACATTTTTGCAATATTACTTGAGACTGTCTTTACTAACTGATAAAAGACTATTTATTAGGTGCACTGAAAGTAATAATATTAATATAAATCATCTGTGCACGAGGTAGGGCCTTAAAAACATCAGCCAATCGTTTGTGCGATCATCGCGTAGACGATTAGCCCTCTGGCTTGTCAATCACTGCCGTGACGTTCCTTGTGAGAGACGAGCGCGGCTGCGCGCTCCAGTAACTTTCCACACTCCACAGGCGCTGCATGCAATGTTTCTGTCAGGAGACAGGAGTAACAACTGCAGATTATGAGTCACCTGCGGTGAGTCCGACATAATGAATCCACTAACACGACACAGCGAATGCCGGTGGTAAACACTCGTGTTCCAATACCCGTGCACGAGTTTTGGGAGGCGCTCCTTTGAAATGAGCTGTGAAGGAGGGGGGCTGTTCTTATGCATGTGCCTATTTCAAAAACTCACTAACAGTCTTTGGTTTCTCAGTCGACGAAATCCTCTCTATCACCTTTAATGATGTCGAGACCAAATCTCTGTGTGTGGCACTTATCACATAAAATTAAAGAGAACATTCAACTTACTGTACAGTATTGTAACCACTTTGCATTTATTTGTGTATTTGACAGGATGTCAGCAGAGACATGATTAAAGATTGCTTCACCAGTCATGTAACGAAGATCATTGAACTGGGCAGCACTGCAGGAGAAGAAGATGCCAACACAGCTGACGTCGTTATCGTCATTGAGGGAACTAAGGTGTTGTTTTACTCTGATTAAATCTGAGAGCTTTCTGAACCACACATTGGCAGCAATGTCATTGGATCTTTTGAGGTCTGGATAAATAGTAAATACATAGTTAAAATAGTGATTGTGACTACAGTGGTTCAACCGTAATATTTTGAAAAGAGAGGTATACTTTTTGTGCACAAAAACAAAACATATTCATTCAACAATTTGAACCATTTCATACCTAGTGAACTCAGTGCAGGATTCCATGTTTACGTCTGAATGCCAGCTCATTTTATTAGCCGCCTCCTGCGTCAGCATCAAACCCATGTGTTGTGCTGCTCATGTGTTCAGCTTCGGCCATTACTGAGTCGGCATATGGACGTAAACATGGAAGCCTGCATTGTCTCTACCTATGACAATGGTTCAAATTGTTGATTTAAGTCTTTATTTTTGTTTTGTTTTTGTGTACAAAAAGTATTCTTGTTACTTCATAACATGAAGGATGAACCACTGTAATCATGTTGACTATTTTAACGATGTTTTTACTATTTTTCCAGACCTCAAAAGGTGCAATGACATTGCTGCCTATGTGTGCTTCAGAAACCCTCGGAAGATGAACGAAGGTCGTATGGGTGTGGAATGACATGAGGGTGAGTACTTAATGAGAGAAATTTCATATTTGGGTGAACTTACCCTTTAAACTAACCCCCAAATCTGAGAAACACATTTGAAGTATTTCAAAAATCTTTCTTGGGCTGGATGCTTTAAAGGGTTAGTTCACCCCAAAATGAAATTTCTCTCATTAATTACTCACCCTCATGTCGTTCCACACCCGCAAGACCTTCGTTTATCTTTGGAACACAAATTAAGATATTTTTTGATTAAATCTGAGGGTATCTGATCCACACATTGGCAGAAATGTCATTGCATCGTTTGATGTCCAGAAAGGTAGTTAAATATTTTTAAAATAGTCAACGTGACCACTGTGGTTCAACCCTTATGTTATGAAGTGATGAGAATACTTTTTGTGCACAAAAACAAAACAAAAATAACGACTCGTTTACGTCCAAGTGCCTGTTCATTAGTGGCCGTTTCCTGCGTCATTCTGCTCATGTGTTCAGCTTCGGCCAATACTGTGTTGCTGTTCGGACATAAACAAGGAAGCCTGCACTGAGTTCACTATGTATGACAACGGTTCAGATTGTTCAATAAAGTCATTATTTTTGTTTTGTTTTTGCACAAAAAAAGTACTCTCGTAGCTTCATAACATAGAGGTTGAACCACTGCAGTCACATTGACTATTTTAACAGTGTTTTCAATTACCTTTCTGGATGTCGAAAGGTGCAATGACGTTGCTGCCAATGTGTGGTTCAGAAACTCTTGGATTTCATCAAAAGTATCTGCAAAAAGTTGGCCATTTTGTTTGACACTTACACTTTTTGTATTTGCTCATTTGTTCAGCAAGTCTCTAAAAAGGTTTGTTATTTTAAATTAAGTTTGTACTATACTGTACTGTTTCAAAGAAACATTGTAATGCAGTGTAATGAATAAGTGTTGTATGTAAGATCACAGTTAAGCATCTCACGTTAAATTGTTGTGGTCTGTTAAACACATTGAAACATCTGTGATAGGATAAAGATGCTGAACCACTTTGGCCATGTTTTTGGCCAACAGCAGTTAATCTTAATGAATGTGTCCATTAATGTTTGTCCATTTGTTTTATCATTGCCTTTGTTTAATCTGTTTTTTGAAGAGTTTAATTCAAATAAAAGTACTCAAGGAAAATGTCTGTTAGTGTTGTTTTTACTGAAAACATCAGTAGTAATACATCACAAATTATATTAAGTAATGTTTAAATAATATTTGAAGTAAAGGTTACTCAGGATAACTAAGAAAGATAACTAGGACTCTTAAGTAAAAGAAATGCAATAAATCCTAATATATTTATAAGCATTACTTAAGTAAAATTTACAAACAAAGAGTCAATAAAATTTACTGGGAATTCCCAAGTAAACTTAACTTAAAATTGTCTAATTAAAGCTACTAATAATTATGTTTAGGCTTTTACTTGGCAATTTTTTGTAAATTTACTAGCCTTTTCTGAGTGAAAAAAATGTCCAAGCTTTTTCCAAGTAAATCTAACTCCAAATTTTTTACAGTGTTGGAATGTTACAAATCTATGTTCCTACAATGTTGAATTTTAGATTAAAATCACGTTGAAAGAACATTCGAGGAACATTATACCTTATAAAAATGCTCCTGGAACGTCAAGAAAACTGGACGTTTTTAACGTTCCCAGAACCAACAATGAATTTTTAGAGAACGTTCTTATAACAAAATTCTGTTAGCTGGGCTTCCACTGAAGAAAATGAAACTAAAAACATCCAGTTGTTGCCATTTACTCCATTTAGAGTCTGATTCTGCTATAGTTATCCTGGGGTCACAATCACACTTCTGCAGACTCATTCGCTAGCACAGCTGTCAATCAATGTCATCATTTTTAAATAACCAACCAAAACCAAACTTACTGGGAAAAAAAAGCTGTCCGCTTCTGTTTGACAGATCTGATCCACAAGCAGGCCACAGCAATGCCACTTGTCAGCCAAGAGCAAAGAAATAAACCTGTAAAATGAACAAAGAAATAAGCATGCCACATGTGCTAGATCCCACACAGCAGGAGACTCCTAGGCGGATCCGCATTCAAGTGGATCGCATCCAAATCCGTGTGACTGTCACATTCGTTTTGACGCCGCCCAGAGGATCAGATCCGCCTCCGGGCGGCGCCATAAATTCTACTGTCAATCAGCGGGTCTTGACTGTAACGGTTGTATCAATTTGCGGGTCCCAAACGGACCCGCCGCGGAGGTAAGGTTTTAATCATGGATGTGGAGCGGATGTGGAGCGGATGCAGCGCGGAGCCAAGGCGGGGTCCGCGATCCGCCTTCGTTACAGATCCGTCACTGCGCGCAAGTGGACTCCGATACGGGTCCGTTCACGGCAGAGGTGTATAGTCCAGGGGTCAGAAAGTAAAAGTCCTGCTATATTTTTTTTTTTCACCCGCTGAAGCGCTGTTAAAGTTAATGAGATAAATAAGTGATTAATTGAGTGATGATTGAGCATTATTGAAGACACCTGATGATAACAAGCAGAATCACCAAAGGAGAAAATCACAATTTTTAAGATACCATCACAGAGGTCATGGTTTGCTTTAGTTGGGCTCTTGACCCTTCACTTTTTAATATTGGAATTTGTTTGGGCTGCTGTAACTGAGTTGTAACAGCCAGACAAGCAAAGCGAAAAGATGATCAGGTGTTGTTGGTTATGTTTTCACATAATCATTATTTGATCTGAATCACTGAACTCATTTAGAGCCCAATCTCTGAGTTAGATTTACATTATTGATTACAGCAGCACTGTGATTATACAGAAGATCAGTTTTATCAATAAAATATGAAGGATTTCTTAAAAGTTGTTCTGATCAAAAAAAAAAAAAAACTTTTTTTTAGGCACACACAGACATCAAGAATCAGCCTGTGAATCTCAACGACGGTGACAAGCAACATATTCTGATCAACAGATCAACTCTGAACATTAGAAAACAAGCTACTAAAAAGTCACAGAAAAACAGCAAAATTTAAATACTGAGAATAAAGAAAATTACTAAGACAATTCAGCTCATAATTTATTCATGCAGCAATGCATGATGGGAGCCGTGGATGAGTTTTGATTGGTGGCACCCAGAATGCACTGCAACATGCTTTATGATGGCCACCACTGTTGAGATTCACAGGATGATTCTTGATGTCTGTGTCTCTAAATGAAAGCCTTTTTTTTTTTTCTAAGAACAACTTTTGATGATTGAATTATTTTGAAAAAAAACTGGATCTTGTGCTGTAGAATCACAGTGCTGCTGTAATCAATAATGTAAATCTAACTCAGAGATTGGGCTCTAAATGAGTTCAGATCAAATAATGATTATGTGAAAACATAACCAACACCTGATCATGTTTTAACTTTGCTTGTCTGGTTGGTTATAATGCAGTTAAAACTGCCCAAATAAAATCTAATATTAAAAAGTCAAGGGTCAAGAGCTCAACTAAAGCAAACCCTGACCTCGATGATGGTAACTTAAAAATTGTGATTTTCTCCTTTGGTGATTCTGCTTGTTATCATCAGGTGTCTTCAATAATGCTCAATCATCACTCAATTAATCACTTAATTATCTTATTAACTTTAACACTGCTTTAGTGGGTGGAATAAAAATGTGGCAGGAATTTTACTTTCTGACCCCTGGAATGTCCACCTCTGTCTGCCAGGGCTGTGCTGGCTAGATTCTGTTCTAGCTGGTTTTCACTCTTCTCACTGCAGCTACTAATTAAAACAAGAGATGGCTCTCATGATTATCATTTTTCTTTGATCACATGGTCTCTGGCAACGACAGCCACACCCCACCCGTGTAGACCACCATTGGTGCTCTAAACATTCATAGAAAGTACCAAAGCACGTCTGAAAGGAAATATGATTTTACTTAGTTTGCTCACGGTTTCTACATTTCTTTTGCAAGGTAAGACATTTGTTTCTCTTGTTATCTCTTCAGTTCAACAATAAAAGAGCTTTCTGCTCAAAACAGACCACTTTATTAAACAAAGAACAAGACTAACAAACTTTTTAGCATATTTTCATTTTAAGTTCAAAAAGATAAATAAAAAAAGTTAAAACACTTTAATAAATACTTATTTTTGTTGTAGGCTATATTTTTGTCAGGTTTGAATTGTCAGTGCAATTGAAACATTTGAAGATTTTTTTTATTTTTATTTTATTGCAATCTTAAGATGCATGCATGCAAGATCTGGATTATCTGGATTTCCAGTAGATGTTTGACAGCGACAGATTTGTCACATGTGATATTCCACGGACCATAGATTTAAAAGCGTATGTTTCATCAGTTGTATATGTTAATATGCAGTAGGCTACCTAAAGCAAACATAAATTCAAAGTCCTTTGTTTTCATTAACAAGTCATGTTAATTGATCTGTTTTTTACTATTGTTCATAATCAATTTATTTCATTTTGGAGTGATTCCATATGGAAAAACAAACAAACAGATACTTTGACTTGAGTTTGTTCTAAGTGATTTTACTCTGCTGATTTTATTATCTAAAATTACTTGCTGCTACAAACAGCTCTGATTCCTCTGTATCTTCTCTCTGGACATAAAGTAATATGTTTCATTCTATGTCTGATCTGAAATCAACAATCAGGGATTATACAATTTTTTGTTTTTCAAATAACTGAATTTGAATGCTTACACTGCACTGTCAGAAATAGGGGTACAGTAGGAGTCCATTTCTGTCCCCCAAGGTACACAGTAAAATCCCCAGTGTTAAATTAACACCCAAAGTGAGCATATGAGTCCATCTTGCCGGGTGTTAAAAAGTAACACTGAAGCAGTGTTAAAGTTAATGAGATAATTGATTGATGATTGAGTGATGATTGACAATTAGTGGTGACACCTGATGATAACAAGCAGAATCACTGAAGAAACAACAAGAGAAAAAGAGAGAGACACAACAACTACAACTGACTTCCAGCCATTAAACATTATTACACTTATTATTAACCAGTTTGATTTGATTTCTGTCATACATCAACAAAAGTTCTTACTGAGAATTAACAGATGTTTAGATGTTAATGTTTGAATGAAAGTTTAGTTTGAAGTCACCATGATGGTGAAAAGCATTTCCTTTAGCTGGGCTCTTGGCTCTATTAACATTAATTTATCTCTGGCTGCTCCAACTTTGTGTTTGTAAAGCACATTTGTTATGGCCAGAGAAACTATGATCTGGACTGTGTTTCCCAATAGTGATGTGAACCAAAGGTTATCAATTTAGGTTTACAATGTTTTGGGAATCACAGTCATAATGGTTGTGTTTTCTCATTGTGAAATGGTCAGATTCATTGGTGACATCCAGTATTAACTGGTGATATAGATGTTATATTATTTCTTTATAGTAAATCTCTGTTGCAACTTGAGATCCAGAAGAGCTTTTATAATCTGAAGGTTTAAAAAAAAAAAAAAACCACACACACACAGACATCAAGAATCAGCCTGTGAATCTCAACAGTGGTGAGAATAATAAAGCATGTTGCAGTGCATTCTGGGAGCCACCAATCAAAATTCATCCACGCCTCCCATCATGCATTGCTGCATGAATAAATTATGAGCTTAATTGTCTTAGTAATTTTCTTTATTCTCATATTTTATTTTGTTCCGTTTATGCGACTTTTTAGTAGCTTGTTTTCTAATGTTCAGAGTTGATCAGTTTATCAGAATATGTTGCTTGTCACCGTCGTTGAGATTCACACGCTGATTCTTGATGTCTGTGTGTGCCTAAAAGAATTTTTTTTTTTTTTTTTTTTTTTAAATCAGAACAACTTTTGAGAAATCCTTCAGATTATATTGATAAAGTTGATCTTGTGCTGTAGAATCACAGTGCTGCTGTAATCAATAATGTAAATCTAACTCAGAGATTGGGCTCTAAATGATTATGTGAAAAAATAACCAACACCTGATCATCTTTTCTCTTTACTTGTCTGGCTGTTACAACTTAGTTAATAGCTCAAGCAAATTCTAATATTAAAAAGTCAAGGATCAAGAGCTCAACTAAAACAAACCCTGACCTCGATGATGGTGGCTTAAAAATTGTGATTTTCTCCTTTGGTGATTCTGCTTGTTATCATCAGGTGTCTTCAATAATGCTCAATCATCACTCAAATAATCACTTATTTATCTCATTAATGCTTCAGTGGGTGGAATAAAAAATATGGCAGGACTTTTACTTTCTGACCCCTGGACTATACACCTCTGATGAAAATGCATTAAAACTTCATTCAAATGGCGTCTGATACATTGGAACATAACAGGAGAAACATATTCACAAATAATGTAGAAAGCCTTTCAGTCTGCTCTACTTATTTTTTTAAAGTAAGTACATAGTAGTTAAGTTAGATAAGTCCACTTTTAAATAAAATTTTCCTCATAATTTACTCACTCAAGATGTTCATGTCTTTCTTTCTTCAGTCGAAAAGAAATTAAGGTTTTTGATGAAAACATTCCATATATCTCCATATAGTGGACTTCAATGGAGCCCAGATGGTTGAAGGTCAAAATTACAGTTGCAGTGCAGCTTCAAAGCATTCTACACAATCCCAGACGAGGAATAAGAGTCTTATCTGGTGATAACGATCGGCCATTTTCAAAAACAAATGTGTTTTATAAACACTCAGTTACAGCAGCCAGAGAAATGTAATGTTAAAGATGTAAAAGAGTCAAGAGCCCAACTAAAGCAGACACTCGTCACCACGATGGTGACTGCAAACTTCAATACATTTTTATTTTCAATAAAACATCAACATCCAAATCTCTTAATTCTCAACAAGAACTTCTGTACATGTATGAAAGAAATAATGTCAAACTGGTTTGTGAACTGGTTTCACACTCAGTGTGGCTGAAGTCAGTTGTAGTTCTTGTGTTTCTGCTCGTCTCTTCTCTTTTTTCTGGTCTTGTTTCTCTGTCCTTCAGTGATTCTGCTAATCAGGTGTTCATCAGTGTCTGAATTCACTCTCTTCTTTTCATTCACTCTGTCAAGTGGACTATATTAGTGAACTAATGTAGGGAATAGTGAATGAGGGTATAGGGTGTGATTTGAACACAGCCTCTGAGTGTCGACTTTGAGCGATGTTAACTCACAGTATATTCCTGTAGGCTATTTTCTCTAAGATGACAAATATTACCCAGAATGCATTGTTTTCTACAGTATATTACTGTTTTAATGAAAAATGGTTTGTTACTTTCAGAATTTGGCTGTTTTTCTACAGCAAGGTCTAACAGTGTACCGTAAATATATATATAAAAAAAATGTACTTTTGTGAGTGGACATGCGTTGCTACTTCATTTGGCAACTTCAAAGGCGATTTTCTCAATATTTTTTTTTTTGCACCCTCAGATTCCAGATTTATTTTTCCAAATATTGTCATATCCTAACAAACCATACATCAATGGAAAACATTTATTCAGCTTTAAGATGATGTAAAAATCTCGATTTCAAAAGATTAACCCTTGTAACTGGTTTTGTGGTCCAGGGTCACAGATAATTATTTATGTGTGGCTCAAACTATGCTGGTTTGTGTAAGTTGTTCTCTCAGTCTGACCAAGCAACTATTTTAAAAAGCGTTGTCGCTGGCTGAATTGAAGTTATTGTTGAATTATTGTTATTGTTGTTTTAACTTGTGTAATGCATTGGAAAATGCTGATAAATTAATTTTCCACTCCTTTCAATCATCAGGGGCATACGAAAGATTACTTCTTGGTTGTATGAATGCAGATATACGCAATATTATGCAATATATGAATCAAGATGTGCTGTATGGTGTATCTTGTTTGTTTGATGAGTGAATGTATGAATCAGTGATGTTCTTATGCTGTTTGATCTGGAGAAAAAGATTTTCACAGCACTTTCCTGTTTCATATTTTTGTCCCACTTTTACCAGACATGATTTATGATGAACTGTTCATTTCTTCTTCAGGTGCGTTTGGTGTTGATACAGATCAAGTGTCAGTGATGGAGGGGGATTCAGTCACTCTAAACACTGGTGTTCAAACAAACCAGCAAGAAAAGATTAAATGGTATTTTAATAACACTCTCATCGCTCAAATCACTGGAGATCAGAGTAAGATCTGTACAGATGTTCAGTGTAAAGAGAGATTCAGAGACAGACTGAAGCTGGATCATCAGACTGGATCTCTGACCATCACAAACATCACAAACACACACTCTGGAGTTTATAAACTACTGATCATCAGCAGCAGCAGCGACAGTGAAAAGATCTTCAGTGTTTTTGTTCATGGTGAGTCATTGTGTTTGAAAGCAGGTTATGTTTAAATCACATCATTGAGTTTATTATAGCAGTGACATTCAGAGCTGTTTCTCTCTTTATCTCCATCATTGAACAGAACAGAATTAATTTAAACTGTTTTTCCATTGATGATCCTTTAGTTTTTAACACTTAGTTTTTTTCTGTTCATGCCATTTCTTATCTTCTGTTTATATATTTTATTTCATATATCATATATTTGATGTAAAATAATATGCCAATATGTGAAGAAGAACTTGTCAGTTTGTATCGTATAATGATGATTGCAAGGAACAGTTTACATGACTCAAAAATTGAGCAGTAATAATATAATGCAGAAAGTTGTCTTAATGCAGTAATGCACTGCTGTACTGTATATTATACATGTGCATGTGTTATACATGTGTGGGTCAGTAAAAAGTAACCACAATTCACATGATGTTCAGCAGTTTTGCAGTTGTCTTCACATGCTATCAGATTTACCATAAATACAAGGAGTTTCCTAAATAAAAATTGCACACGAATGCCCTCCCAAGTCATATTTACCCCTGGGAAGCTTGAGGATAATTTTGATAATAAAGTTCCCAAATCAGGCAGGCCGTGATTGTTAAACATAGTGAAGGAGAGAACAGTTGCTGCTTTGAATGATGTTCTTTATAGTATTTTAGCCTGTATTTTACTGAAATTCCTGAATTGTCAAGAACCAGACTACAATATCTGGTGCAGTGAATGTTTATATATAATTGTAAATGATTTGAACTCAAAATATAATTTTGGCTTTAACAAATAAATATAGAATAAACCTGGTGTCTTTTATAATTCCTGTCTTTTTTTCTGTCAAAAAAAAAGCACTTGAATGTGATGAGCTTGTAATCACGACTTTAAAGAACATGAAGTCAGTGTTAATTTTGTTTCTAATGAATGTCTCAAGATCCAGGAATTTAATACGCATAATTATTTTCACAGTTAATTCCTGTAGTTTCACCAAAAGATCCTCCAGCAGCTGTTGGTTTGTGTTTCAGGTGTTTATTCTGCTGAAGTGAAGACAAAATCTGTGAAGGAGGGAGAATCTGTCACTTTAGATTGTGGTGTAAACAAAAACCCAAATGATTCAATGATGTGGTATTTTAATGAGACTCTCCTCACTGAGATCACTGGAGATCTCAGTAAGATCTGTACAGATGTTCAGTGTAAAGAGAGATTCAGAGACAGACTGAAGCTGGATCATCACAAACACCAGAAACTCACACTCTGGAGAATATAAACTAGTGATCATCAGCAGCAGATTCAGCATCATCAGGAGCTTCAGTGTTTCTGTCACTGGTGAGTGTCATTGAGTCATTATCATTTTGGAAATCATTTTTTTTTTTAAATTGCTAAGAAAATATATAATAACAAAATCAATATATTAACCAGTTAGTTAAAAATAAATGTAATTCAATACATAAAAACAATTGAAAGCAGACATGTTTACCCTTTTTATAATTATAGATCACTTGTGTTTGCAAGTTTAACAAAGCTTGTGCAGATCCTATTTGAGGGTGATTGGAGAAACACACATTTAACCCTCTGGTGCTGTTCACATCAGTCAAAAATGCTGATTTTAGTTCAATAATGATTTTTATTTATTATTTTGTATTTTTAGGGGATTTTTACTTTCCAAAACATGCTTTACTCTAAAACATTAAATCAAAGCCATAAATTTAAAGTTGTGTTCCCAATTTGAGGTTGATATCTCAAAAAATGAGCTTTCATTAAGAATTTGTTTTGGTGCAGTACCAAACCTTTCCACTCACTGTAAAAATAAAAGGTGCCTGTAGGAACCTTTTGGGGTTCTTCACTTTGCCACACCGGCGGAACCGTCTGTAGATCCTCTAGGCACCCTTTCAAAAGGGCTGGTTCTCTGAGGAACCACCCAGGTTTCCTGAGGAACCCTTATATGAAGCATTGTGTGGAACCGTTTTGGGTGCCTCCAGGAACCAAATTTCATTTTTTTTTTAAATTATTAATTTATTTTCATGTTGGTACTATGGTTACCCTTAACTTCTATTATAATAAATAAATTGAAAGACTGCAAATACAAAATGCAAAATAAAAACTCTTTATTGCATATAGATGAATTTTATTACATACACTTTAAGGCACTTAAAAAAAGCAATAGGCTTAATATCAATACACATTTAAAAAATAGGGTAATACATAAGCAACATGAATAACCAACCATTTATAAACAATAGGCAATACAAGAATAGACATCTCAACAAAATGCATGGAAACACAAATGTCCCATGTAATAAATCAATGTTTAAAAAATGACATTAAAGTATTAGTTAGCCCAAAAATTAAAATTACTCACCCTTATGTCGTTCCACACCCGTAAGACCTTCGTTCATCTTCGGAACACAAATTAATATATTTTTGATGAAATCTGAGTGTTTTCTGTCCCTCCACAGACAGCTACGCAACAACCAATTTGACGTTTAAAAAAGTTCATAAAGAGATAATCCATATGAATTGAGTGGTTTTGTCCAAATTTTCTGAATAAACTCAATCACTTTAAAGCTGCGCACACACTTAACGATTGTAAGGCCGATTATGAATGTAAATTGATACTTATGACTGATCGCGCTCAAACGCGTCCAATTAGAGCCAGTTGCGTTCAGTCTGCGATTACAGTCGGTGTTCAAATTCCATGTGTTAGTATTTAAATCGGCTTCAGTCGCAGGAAACAATCGCTGTATGTTGAGCACAGTCTTAGAATGTTTTAGCTAGTCATTAAATGTGTGCCCGGCTTAAATGGTGAACAGATTTATTTTAAGCTTTTATTCACATGTAAACATTGATCTGCGAAAAAAAACAGAAGCTCAACCGAACCACCTCATTGGTTCTTGCTAAAGCTCAAACGTGCTGTGTAACACAAGAATGAACCTCGTTGGTTCTTGCACGTTAAACAAACGTTTAAGCTTCCATTTACCACATTTACACACCAGTAAGACCTTCGTTCATCTTCGAAACACAAATTAAGATATTTTTGATAAAATCCGATGGCTCAGTGAGGACTCCATTGACAGCAAGACATTTAGCACTTTCAATGCCCAGAAAGCTACTAAAGACACATTTAAAACAGTTCATGTGACTACAGTGGTTCAACCTTAATGTTATGAAGTGATGAAAATACTATTTTTGCGCCAAAAAAACTAAATAACGAATTTATTCAACAATTTCTAGAGATGGGCGATTTCAAAACACTGCTTCATGAAGCTTCGAAGCTTTACAAATCTTTTGTTTCAAATCAGTGGTTTGTAGCGCATATAAAATTGCCAAAGTCATGTGATTTCAGTAAACGAGGCTTTATTACGTGATAAGTGTTTTGAAATTTCAATGGTTCACCACTGACTTTGGCAGTTTGATACACGCTCTGAACCACTGATTCAAAACAAAAGATTCATAAAGATTCAAAGCTTCTTGAAGCAGTGTTATGAAAATGGCCATCACCAGATATTGTTGAATAAAGTTGTTATTTTGTTTTTTTTGGCACACAAAAAGTATTCTCGTCACTTCATAACATTAAGGTTGAACCACTGTAGTCACATGAACTGTTTTAAATATGTCTTTAGTAGCTTTCTGGGCATTGAAAGTGTTAAATGTCTTGCTGTCAATAGAGCCCTCACTGAGCCACCGGATTTTATCAAAATATCTTCATTTGTGTTCTGAAGATGAACGAAGGTCTTACGGGTGTGGAACGACATGAGGGAGAGTAATTAATAACAGAAATTTCATTTTTGGGTGAACTAACCCTTTAAGGTGCAGTAAAATTTGCTGCTGTTTGGAGAATGAATTCCAGTAATTTCAATAGAAATCCACACAATCATTAATTTCATGTGTGGTCAAAAATTTCACTATGAGTCCAAGTTGGTTACTCAAATTCGCCAGATTTGACCAACAGAAAGCTGACTGAAAGTGACTCCTATATGAGCTCCATCATATAATACGTCACTATATTGCTGAAAATGATAAATGGACCTTTTTGCCTGCGTGATTTCACAGAAATGTCACAAATGTGACTGCACCTTTACTCGCGGCAACATAAAATCCAATCAATAATAAAATCTTCACAAGGTACATTTGAGGTAATTAATCAGAAAAGTAAAAAGGTACAGCAGCTTTGTTTTCTGCTAGGCTTCTTTTTCCTCTTTTTTTGGTGGATGATCCAGGCACTTCAATGATTTCCAGGTCTACAGGAGGATTTTTGTTTCAGTATACTAGGCCAAGATCCCTGCAAAGTACAAAATTTACTGTTAGTAACATTATTAAAGTGATAGTTGTAAAATTAAAATAATTTCCTCAGCCTTGTAACATTCCAAACCTGTTTGACTCTGTCTGTGGAACCCAAAAGCAGATCTCGGGCATAATGCAGTCACCGTTCAATTTCATTGCATGAAACACAAACAGAAAAAAAATTGTGTAAATCATTCATTAATCAATTCAAGTCTCATTCAATTCAATGCATCAATCTATGTAAAATGGATAAATATTCTAAGCTCCAAAAATGTCCAAGAAAAGATCCTAAAAAGTATCATACAAGTGCACAAATCATGTGTTATGAGTTGTGTTGTAAGTCTTCTGAAGCCACACAATATCTTTCTTTTTTCTTTCTTTGTTTTTTATAAAAAGACTAAACTTGAAGATGTAATTTCAAGTTCAAATGTCTTAAATTCAAATGCAAATGATTAAGGCATAAGAAAAAAGGCATCTAGCATCATTGATGCCACACCTGTCATATTATTTATATGAGTAACGTGAATGAGATTTGAGAGCATGAGGGAAGATTTTCAGAGAATAATGGATTAAATTTGTGTCTGTTCATCACAAATAGCTATTGTATGGCTTCTAAAAACTAGGAATATAGTGTATGAATGGTTTTAAGTTAATTTTGAAGTTTCCCATACCCAATCACTTTTGATAAATGGAAAAGAGCAGCTTAAAATTAAATTAATATCCCTTAACCTTACTTCTAAAACTCACCACATTACAGCACCTTGTATATCTTGATCTGTGAATATCTCCCAAACTGTCATTGAAATTAGATTTACAGTAGGTAGGTAAAGTTAAAAACACAAGTACACAGTCAAACATAGGCTACAATTTCACACAGAAAATTGTAATTCAATACTTACATGGTTCAGGTACTCTAACATTTCGAGATTATTTCAGAAATGGTTGTTCTGGGAAAACAAAATAACAAAGCTGATTATATCCATGCACAACATTAAAAGATAAAAATGTACTGGCCAGTAAAGAACTTTAAAAGGGTACTATTAGAGAAAATCTGTAGTAAATAAACAAAAACTATATTAACCATTTGTGTTATTCTGTATGCCTAATAACATAAGCCAATGACAACAAGTATCAGCAAACATAGTACTGTTGGCAATTTGAAAACACAATTACGTTGAATGACTAAAAAAAAAAAAAAATCTTAGACAATAAGTTAATGAACTCCGTTTGTACCGTAAAGTTCATTAGATTCGTTAGCATCGCAGCTAAAACGGCTAAATCATTCTTAACGACATACTAAGGGGTAAACACTGTAAAAACATAGTATTGTATAATAAATTAAGATAATGTGTATGTGTTTGCACATATAGTGAGTAGACTGCGTGTTTATATTTCGAGTTTACAAACCTTATAACGGATAGCCGAGCAAACCGCGGATGCGGCGGCAGGCTTTGATGAGGGGAACCGTTACTTTCAAATCCGATGATGATGATGATGATGAGGTGAGCTTTTGTGCGCGCGAGCAGCGCGAGGATCACTGAAGCGATGACAGCAGAGGAATAGCAGCAGTTCCGTGACAGCATAATCATTTTTATCCTCCTCTTGTTTCTTTTTCATAATTATTAATATTATTATTATTATTATTTAAGCTTTAAATTAATCTATAAAATATACAGAATAAATGTATGCCTATGTAGGCTATAGGCTACTTAATCAAACTTAAGTATAAAAAAATAATAATAATAATAATAATAAAAATAAATAAATAAATAATAATAATAATAAAAATAATAATACATGTTCAAAGCTGTACATCTTATTGTGGCCTCACAGAACTTTTGGGTTCCTCTAGATGCTGGCTTTTAAAAAAGAGATCTTCCAGGAACCATGTAAATGTTTACAGATCTTACAAGAACCCTTTTATAGAATTTGAGTTCCTCGAACTTCCCCCAAAGCACTTTGAGGTCTCATAGTAATGAAAAGGTGACTCCAGAACCTCAGAACTGAATACAAAGTGCTTAAAGGATCCTATAAGTACCTGCAAGAACTGTATAGACTGTCAATGGTTCCACCAGTAACCCCACTATAGGAGAAAGAGCTTTGAGGCACTTAAAATACATTTTGAAGTTCCTTGAGTATCCAAAAGGATATTTGAGGCACCTTTAGTTTTTACAGATGAAATTTGTCTTCCATTCATTTTTTACAGTGTATTTTTTTTTGCACATGCACAGTTTCACTCAGACCCATAAACATGAAATATGAGTGATAATTTATATGAAAATTATATCTACTTTAAACTTATGTGTTCTTTAAAGATCTGACAAACTGATATGGCAGTCTCTTGTGTTCCAGATTCAAGTCTGCTGATAGCTGCTGTAACAGTCGCTGTTCTCCTCTTAATGTTCTTCTCTGTAATGGCTGGTGTGATTTACTATCGCCGCTGGAGTTCTAGAAGGGGCAAGTATTACATACAGATATTATAGTGAGAGGAAAATATCATCTTTGTTATGAAAATTTGTGTTTATTGTGTGTGTGTGTTTATTTTTCAAAGGATATGAATACAATAATAATGATAATTAATAATAATATTTCTTTCATACTAAAGTTTCATACAAATTAATTGTTTAATATTAATTTCTCATGCCAATATTACTGTGATAATCTGAAAGATAACTTTCATTATGCAAAAGATGTCATGACAGTATCATATAGACTCACACAGACATCAAGAATCAGCATATGAATCTCAGCAATGGTGACAATCAACAAAATATTTAACTCTGAACATCACAAAACTACTAAAGTCACAAACATGGTTTGTCACTATTGTTAAGATTCATATGTTGATTATTGATCAAAAAACTGCTAAAAACATTTTATGTAATTTTTTTTTTTAAATTAGTATATCAGACAGTCACAACGTTGATGCCCCAAGACTACTGTAAATCATGTGAAATTAACTGCTACTGTACTCAGAGATCTGACTTTAAGTGACATCTGTGAATCAGACCAATATCGTCATCAATATTTGACCAACATCATTTGATGAGACTTTCTCTTGCATTTTTTGTGCCATATCAAATGTATGTCAGAAATGCACATTAAAACAACAACAAAATGATGAGATGCTGAGATCTTGAGAGATCTGTTAGTGTTTAATGTTGTGTTGCTGCCAATTATTTGAATTAATTTAGGAAATGCCTATAAAATATTTCTGTTAAAGGGATAGTTCACTCAAAAATGAAAATTACCCCATGATTTACTCACCCTCAAGCCATCCTTGGTGTATATGACTATCTTCTTTCAGACTAACATAATTGAAGATATATTTAAAAATATCATTAGTCCTCCAAAGTTTATAATGGTTGTGAATGGGTGGCCACGTATTAAAACAAACAAAGAATCCATCCATAAACAAAGTAATCCATACAGCTCCAGAGGATTAATAATGGCCTTTTGAAGCAAATGGATGCTCGTTTGTAAGAAAAATATCCATATTTAATACTTTATCAATTCAAATAGCTTTGGTGGATGACCATATTCTGCGCAAATCAATTTGGATGGACACGATGCAAAGATGAACGTGGAGGCGCAGAGGAGAAAGCAAAACAAAACACTGGTCATGGATTAGAAGTCTAAAATGAGAGATTTTAAGATATATTTGGAGGATTTCAATATAAGAGAAGAGGAGTTTGTTGCACAGCCCTATTTGTTTGAACCATGAGAAATCGGCTTGCGCAGTATATGGTCGCCCACCGAAGCTAGCTATTTGAATTTAAAAATTTTTAAAAAGGGGTATTTTTCTTACAAAAAAAACCATCCCTTTACTTCAAAAAGCCTTTATTAACCCTCTGGAGCCATATGGATTAATTTAATTATTTTTTATTTTTTTTTATGTGGCCACCGTATGCAACCTTGGAGGACTAAGGATATTTTTTAATATAACTCTGATTGTGTTCATCTGAGAGAAGATAGTCATACACACCTAGGATGGCTTGAGGGTGAGACAGTCATGGGAAAATGTCCATTTTTAGGTGAACTATCCCTTTAAAGTTTTTTTGCAGTTTATTTAAATTAGGATATTTTACTTTAATTTTACGTTTTTTGTTTTGCAGCCGCTGCTGCCAGTCGTTTGACCGTTATTTTAAGATCAGTAGTGAGGAAGGAGTTAAATATCCCTGAACAAAAGTTTGAATTTGGATCTGTTCCTGTAATAACTTGAGAGAGAATTAAAGATTGATCATTTACTGAGTGAGTTCAACATGAAGCAGTTCAATCAAGCACATCAGGTGGATTCACATGAACAAACAGCTTCTTCTTTGCTGCTTTTTAAGCTAAATTGAACTGCATAGACTGTCATAAATGTTCACATACAATTTTTAAATCTCACTCTACAACCATTCATCACACGCAACATCACATCCCAAAGATATGGATTAAATGATCACAGAAATTTTAAGAAATTTTCTGTTTTCATCGGAATCATTCCGTGAGGGAAACAAACATCCTAGACTGAATCATATTCATCAGATTGTTTAACAGATGTGTTGAGTGAATGTAACAGCACTGTTCATTTCTCTCTTTAACATTCTCTCATTTATTGTTCCCTTACAGATGGAGAAATTTCATAAGATCTGAAATGATCATAACAGGATCAGTGTGTGTCTACAACATTGATGTAACTCAGACAAAAACACACTTCAACTGTAACTTTAAAATAGTTCACTTATTAATCATACTGCACATTTTACATGGAAATAACCTAAACCTGCTTTCCTTACTGGAAGCTCGTATAATTTAGGACATATAGAAGCACATTACATTACATTATCTGATAGTTTCAGCTTATAAACCTGGAATACATTTACATTTATCATTTAGCATGCTTTATAATAAGATATAATGTTATATAATATATAATGTTATATATTATATATATAAAGCCCTTTAAAGGCCTTTATATATATAATAAAAATAATGTTAAATCAATGTTAATGTGTCAGCGTTAACCACATTGAATCATTATTACTTTTGCACCCGCATTTAATGAGATTGTTGAGATTCACAGGCTGATTCTTGATGTCTGTGTCTCTAAATGAAAGAGATTTTTTTTTAAATCACAATTTTTAAGAAATCCTTCAGATTATATTGATAAAGCGGATCTTGTGCTGCTGTAATCAATAATGTAAATCTAACTCAGAGATTGGGCTCTAAATGAGTTCAGTGATTCTGATCAAATAATGATTATGTAAAAACATAACCAACACCACCTGATCATCTTTTCTGTTTGCTTGTCTGGATGTTATAACTCAGTTAAAACAGCCCAAACAAAATTTTATTTTAAAAAGTCAAGGGTCAAGAGCTCAACTAAAGCAAACACTCATCTCCATGATGGTGGCTTAAAAATTGTGATTTTCTCCTTTGGTGATTCTGCTTGTTATCATCAGGTGTCTTCAATAATGCTCAATCATCACTCAATTAATCACTTATTTATTGTTGGCCATTTTTGTTGGCCAAAACCCGGAAGCAAGTTATCATTTCAGCACTTCCGGTTCGATCGTCCCGAAGTCAATGATGATTTTTTTATTTTGTTTGTTTTGGGTTTTTTTGGTGGGGGAGGGGGGTGGCATAGGGTTGGTTAAATGCCTGAAATAAGGTGGTTACCACATGCTCAAATTACTTTCACATTTGAATTTTAAGACATAAAACACATCAGTAACCTACGCATGATTTTTTTAGCTGTTGTGCATCTTGAAAAGATGGTTGCTAACAAGTGGCTAAATGGGACTACAGAGGCTGTGACATTAAACGTCATCACACTGAACAGGGGTGCGTTTCCCAAAGCGAACTATGGTCGCAAGTTCCGTCATTACCAATAGAGTTCAATGGGACTTACGACCATAGTTGGCTAACGATGCTTTCGGGAAACTCACCCCTGGGTAGCATTTCCCAAAAGCATCGTAAGCCTCCATTGGTGGCAATGGCTCTGCGATAGGCTTATGATGCTTTTGGGAAACACTATCCAGGTAAACTCAGTCCACTTTTACAGCCTCGTTATGCTTACAATTACACTCTTATGAACTAGTTAGCTTATAGCCTTTAGCTTTTTTCTTTCTAGTGACTGCATTTAGGCTTCAAAATTCATAATCTGTGAAAATTTTCTTGATAGACAAAATGTGCAAGTATCATAAACTTTTGTTGATTACAGCTTATTTTTTGTGATAATCCAAAAGCCTATGGAGAAAATCCTATTCGGTTTTTTGTGTGATGCTAACTGCCAATATCCCTACAAAGTGATGTCATAGTTCCACCACTATATTCGCCCCCTGGTGGCTGGTTGCAGTGTATGACATAAACCCCACCCTCTCCCTGTAAACAAATGGCATGTGAGCCACACTAAAAAATCCAGGTACACTTCAAATAACTGTTTCAAAAGATGGTTTCTGTCACTGTCATTTGAGGTGGTTCTTATCACACAGACGTATGTTCAAAGGTTTGATTTTCCAGTAGTTTGGTTTTGGTTGGTTATTTAAAAATGATGACATTGATTGACAGCAGTGCTAGCGAATGAGTCTGCAGGAGCGTGATTGTGGGCGGGACCCCATGATAACTACTGCAGAATCAGAATCTTGATAACTTTTTATACAACAAATGCTTTGTGATATTTAAGAGATGGAAAAACACTCAAATCAGCATTTAACACTCAATTAACACTCAGTGACAAGTTAAACCTTTAACACAAACCAACCATGAGTTCTCAGGACAAAATATAAAATGTACACAGCAAAAACTGCAGTGTTAAATTAACTCTCCTGGCAGTACATGTGAGACCATACTCAAGAGTGTTAAAGTGTTAAAATAAGAGTGTTAAATGAACACTGAAGCGGTGTTAAAGTTATTGAGTTAATTAAGTGATAAATTGAGTGATGATTGAGCATTATTGAAGACACCTGATGATAACAAGCAGAATCACCAAAGGAGAAAATCACAATTTTTAAGCCACCATCGTGGAGATGAGTGTTTGTTTTAGTTGGGCTCTTGACCCTTGACATTTTAAAATAAAATTTTGTTTGGGCAGTTTTAACTGAGTTATAACATCCAGACAAACAAATGGAAAAGATGATCAGGTGGTGTTGGTTATGTTTTTACATAATCATTATTTGATCTGAATCACTGAACTCATTTAGAGCCCAATCTCTGAGTTAGATTTACATTATTGATTACAGCAGCACTGTGATTTTGCAGCACAAGATCCGCTTTATCAATATAATCTGAAGGATTTCACAAACAGTTGTTCTGAGCAAAAAAAAAAACAAAAAAATCTTTCTTTTAGGCACACACAGACATCAAGAATCAGCCTGTGAATCTCAACGACGGTGACAAGCAACATATTCTGATCAACAGATCAACTCTGAACATTAGAAAACAAGCTACTAAAAAGTCGCATAAAAGGAACAAAATAAAATATGAGAATAAAGAAAATTACTAAGACAATTCAGCTCATAATTTATTCAATGCATGATGGGAGATTGGTGTTGGAGAATTTTGATTGGTGGCTCCCAGAATGCACTGCAACATGGTTTATTATTCTCACCACTGTTGAGATTCACAGGCTGATTCTTGATGTCTGTGTGTGCCTAAGAGAAAGATTTTTTTTTTTTTTTTTTGCTCAGAACAACTGTTTGTGAAATCCTTCAGATTATATTGATAAAGCTGATCTTGTACTGTAGAATCACAGTGCTGCTGTAATCAATAATGTAAATCTAACTCAGAGATTGGGCTCTAAATGAGTTCAGTGATTCAGATCAAATAATGATTATGTGAAAACATAACCAACACCACCTGACCATTTTTTCCACTTGTTTGTCTGGATGTTATAACTCAGTTAAAACTGCCCAAACAAAATTTTATTTTAAATAGTCAAGGGTCAAGAGCTCAACTAAAACAAACCCTCATCTCCACGATGGTGTCTTAAAAATTGTGATTTTCTCCTTTGGTGATTCTGCTTGTTATCATCAGGTGTCTTCAATAATGCTCAATCATCACTCAATTAATCACTTAATTAACTCAATAACTTTAACACCGCTTCAGTGTTCATTTAACACTCGTATTTTAACACTTTAACACTCTTGAGTATGGTCTCACATGTACTCCTAGGAGAGTTAATTTAACACTGCAGTTTTTGCTGTGTATGTTTCAAACAAACTGAATGTAAGGAGATCGCCTCTACCCATACTGTACTGTCAGTTTATACTTGATCTGTAATCAATGTACTGTAGTTGCATACAAAAATTTGCAAACGATATAAAAAATCATACACTTTGTTTGCTTCAAAACAAACTCTGTATTATTGTGATCCAGCACAGATCCAGCTAACAGAATTGTGTTATAAGAATGTTTTTTAAATATTCAGTGTTGGTTCTGGGAATGTAAAAAATGTCCAGTTTTCTTGACATTAGAGGAACGTTTTTTTATGAGGTATAATGTTCCTCAAAGGTTCTAAATTTAATGTAAACTTAATTTTGATTTAAAATTCAAGAACATGAAAATGTCCAGTTTCCTTAATGTTATTAGAATGTTATTTAAAGGTTAGTATGATGTTCCTGAAACATTCTTTCAATCATTCAAACACCTGCTGTGAACAAACACTGAAAGAAAGAGAAATAAGAACACAAACTACAACTTTCTTCAGCCACAGCCTTAGATGAACGGAAGATAAAAGACATTGAATCTTTGAGGATCTGATTCAACAACTCCACAAACAGCATTACCAGCTTCACTTATTACTAACCAGACTGATGTATTGATCTGTTTTATCAATGCAAAAATGTTCTCTGTAAACACCTGCAATTGCTGAAAAAGAAACAACTGAAGGGTCAAGAGCAAACTAAAGCAAACACCGATCTCCATGATGGTGACCTCAAACTAAACATTTTCAACCAACCTTTAAATAACATTCTACTAACATTAAGGAAACTGGACATTTTTATGTTCTTGGAATGTTACAAATCAACGTTCCTACAATGTTGAATTTTAGATCAATATTAAGTTTAAAGTGTACGATGTTCCTCAAATCTTCTTTCAAAACATTCCTCTAACGTCAAGAAAACTGGACATTTTTTACGTTCTCAGAACCAACACTGAATATTTAGATAATGTTCTTATAACAAAATTCTGTTAGCTGGGCAATTAACACTCAGTGACAAGCTAAACTTTTAACACGAACCGACCATGAGTTCTCAGGACAAAATACAAAACGTATCAAACAGATTGACAGTGAAGAAGATCTCCTCTACCCATACTGTATTGTCAGTTTATACTTGATTTGTAATCAATGTACTGTAGTTGCATACAACAATTTGCAAAAGATATAAAAATTCATACACATTGTTTTGTTTCAAAATAAACTTTGTATTATTGTGATCCAGCACAGAGCTGGAGTGTTTGGTTCATTAGAACTCATAAGAACTGGAAATCCTTATGGGGAAAAATGAGTTGGAAAAATACTTCCAGAGTATTTTAATCTGGTTGTCACTTTTGCACTTGATTGGCATGTTTGTATTGTATAATGTTTTGCTCTTGCTTTTAAAAATAGAGTATGAATAAATTAATAAATTTGAAATGATCTGTCTAAATGTTTTTATTAAGTAAATTATATTTTAAGTGGAAGGATTGCTTATGCATGTGCCAATGTTATTTTAGTATCGTTAATATACTATTATACACTGTAAAAAAAAAAAAAAAGTCCTAATTTTATGAAAAATAACTGTTTTTTTACAGTCATTTTCTTTTATTTTAAATTCAAAACTCTATATCTACAAACAATGTATGTAAATTAACAACTCAGCTGTTATTTTATGTATTATGACTGAAAAATTACAGTAATTCACATATTTTTATACAGTATTTTTTATGTTTTCTAAAATTCTAAAATGTTTTCTAAAACAAATGCATGTAAAATTACAAAAATAATCAGTAATTAAACAGTAACAGTATTTAAAAATCTAAACATACTGTGTTCATTACTGTATGCCCTATAGTTTGATCTTAGATGTTGACATACACAATTATTTCTCTGTTGTTTGAAGATTCTAAGGGCCCACGCACTTTTGGGGCCCCCAGAGATCGGTTTTATTAGTAGTAACAGTCAGTGCTCGAAGTGGGTATTGCCAGTATTCTGAATGCCCACATCGGAACATAGAATCATCAGACTATTAATTAATTGTACATCGCGCGTTCTGAGCTTTTATAAACTTTACGAACTGAACGGATCAATTGTCTGCGCAATATGACTGTGTGATTTAAGCCCAATTGTTTAATTTTGCATGAGTGGCGAGCGAATCGCCGTAAGCTCGTTCATCCGGGGGCTCCAAAAGTGTTTTTGTTGGCCAAAAGATTTGCACGAGCCGTTCCTATGCGACGTTGATGATAAAATGTGCGACCCATTTGAGAATATAGTGAAACGCTACGGAGAAAGTCGAACATGATCTAAAACAGCCACTAAAATGACTGATATAAAAAGAGGGGAAAACATGATCCTGCAAGCTTTTTAAACTCATTTACTAGAATTTACTAGAATTTATCACGTTGTATTTACTGTGGCAAATTTTGACTAGTTGTAGAATTTAGATATTCTGTTAAAGGAATATATGTTTCATTAAAGATTTATACAGCTGTGGTAAGTTGTAGCTATAGTTTCTAAACTATGTTGCTATTTTTCATAACAAATGCTCTTATAACAAATGCAATAACAAATGGTCTTACCTGTAATTGTATCCTTATTGTAAACAATGCTATAGTTAACAATTACAAGAACTATTTAAGGTTATTTTAAGGCAGAGTACAAGTTAGAGCTTTAGAATATGGACCTTCTTGAATTTTTGACTAAACAATTGGTTTTGTTTCAGAATGTACAAATATGAATATTTGATTATTGAACTGTATTTTTCTATTACATTTTACATTTGCATAACAAATCATCTGCTAGCTACAGCCATAGTAGGTCTCTGACTAAATACTGATACCTAGTGGTCAAAAGCAATAGCAAAAGTAATAGGTCATTATTATTAAATTGCAGACAAAGATTTTGGATAGCTAGGTTGACTTGTATGCTAGCAAAATTGCTAGCAGCACCCCTGCCTGAAGGGGGTGCTGTGAATCAGCATGATGATGCATCAGTACACACTGCAAGACTTGTGACAGTATAGGTCATAAAACAAGCCCTCTCCAAATAATCAACTGGGATGCAAGCCAAACTTAAAAAAAAAAAAAAAAATCCAGTTACACTTAAAATAATTTTTCCAAATACGTCATGTTTCTGTTATGTTAGGTAGTACTTCTCATGCTGGTGTGTGTTGAATTTGGGGAAACCACTTGAAACATTCACCGTGTTTAAACTACTTTTGTTTGATTTGTTTATTGCAAACAGCTGAAAGTCTGTACATTTTGCCAATAAATCTGATTAACAGTGGGGGTTGAATAATTCTGATTGCAACTGTGTTTCTTTCCTTAAACAGTGTGATTTATTTTTCCATATAATATATATTAAAAAATTCTATGTTTTTATATATATATATATATAAAATTACATTTACATCTTTACAGATTAAAATCCAACATGTCACCTGTCACAATGTTTATGATATCAGTTTCTTGTCTCCTTTTGTGGATCTGATGTCATAAACCAGAAGAATGACAGTAGCCACACCCACCAGAGCAGAGAGGACCAATCGGATCACGGCTTCAGTTGAACCACAACAATGGACTTCTGAGGGGGGGGGGAAATGTCATGTCAATGTGCCAAAAATTTATTTAGCAAAACAGAAAAATTTTTGGGACTTATTTGTAGGCTGTGTGGGGAAATAATATCAGCGCTGCCGTACCTGCACATGTGTGACAGAGGTGAGTGATGTCCAGATGTTGAGTCTGGTTGCAGATGGGATTGTTCAGCACACAGCTGTAGGTGTTTTTATCCTGATATTCCACCTCCAGAGGTAGAGAGAGACTGATGCTGAGATCAGACACACTGATGCTGGACAATAAACTGTTTCCTTTGTACCAGGAGAGAGTCACATGACTCACATTCACAGCTGAACACACCAATGAACAATTTGATGATAATGATGAAGAACATTGTGAAGAGTTACTGCTGATGACAGGAACAGGCAGACGAGCTGAAAAAACATCAGAGAATAAAGATGATAACATGTCTGTCATCTTTTTTGTCATTCATTTTTGTAATGTACATTAGTAACAAATGACATCTCTACTGACCATAGACAGAAACATTGAATGTTTTTGATGATCGTTTAGCTCCATTTATCTGGAGTTTATAAACTCCAGCATGTTCAGTTGTGATGTTTGTGATGGTCAGATATTACACATATCAAAGCTCATGTAAGTTCACAAAGACTGAAAGTAATTTCTATGATTCCTGAAGTCATTCATGTTTACTGCAGTTTTCTTTAAAAAAAAAAAAAAAAAAAGTGCTGCAGAGGATTTTCATTTGCACATCATGTAACTACTGTTAAATTAATAAATGTGCCTGAAGTATAATATGTAAAATTAAGATATTCATAACAGCAAAAATAAATAAATAATAAAAAAATATATTCATGACAGCATAACTTTCATGATTTGCATGACTGTGAGACTTGGAAGACCTAAATAGAGAAACCAAAGTATTTCTTACAGTAATAAACTTGAATCAATTTATTTTTTGGACATATTAAAAAAAGTATGTCCAAACTTAAGGTTTATGTATTTGAATTGCATATAAATTTTCCATCCATTTGGATTACATTTTTAACATAAACAAATTAATAAACGGAATGTGATTCATATTTGTAAGTCATACGTAAATGAGACAGGTAAGATTTATGTAATTGTACACAGAAAAATGCCCATGTTAAATTAACATTGCCTAGTGTTTGTGTGTGTGTGTGTGTGTGTGTGTGTGTGTGTGTGTGTGTGTGTGTGTGTGTGTGTGTGTTTGTGTGTGTGTGTGTGTGTGTGTGTGTGTGTGTGTGTGCACATTACACATTTAAAGTACCATTGAAGCAGTTGAAGTTAATGAGATAATTAAGTGATGATTGAGAATTAATGATGAACACCTGCTGTTAACAAGCAGAATCACCAAAGGACAGAGGAACACGAATTACAACTGACTTCAGCCACAGCCTTTGATAAAATCAACTGAAGATAAAAGACATTAAAGGTGCCCTAGAATCAGAATTTGAATTTATCTTGGCATAGTTGAATAACAAGAGTTCAGTACATGGAAAAGACATACATTGAGTTTCAAACCCCATTGTTTCCTCCTTCTTATGTAAATCTCATTTGTTTAAAAGACTTCCGGAAAACACTCGGATCTCAACATAACACCGACTGTTACGTAACAGTCATTAATATGTATGACCCCAATATTTGCATAATGCCAGTCCATTTGACGCATTAGACAAGGAAAGGCAGTATTAACGGCTGGATCTGTGCACAGACAAGGTAAGCAAGCAAGAACAACAGCGAAAAATGGCAGATGGAGCAATAATAACTGACATGATCCATGATATCATGATATTTTTAGTGATATTTGTAAATTGTCTTTCTAAATGTTTCATTAGCATGTTGCTAATATACTGTTAAATGTGGTTAAAGTTACCATCGTTTCTTACTGTATTCACGGAGACGAGAGTCGTTGCTATTTTCATTTTTAAACACTTGCAGTCTGTATAATTCATAAACACAACTTCATTCTTTATAAATCTCTCCAACAGTGTGTAATGTTAGCTTTAGCCACAGAGCACCATCAAACTCATTCAGAATCAAATGTAACCATCTAAATAAATACAATACTCACATAATTCGAAGCATGCATACAGCATGCATGACGAACATCTTGTAAAGATCCATTTGAGGGTTATATTAGCTGTGTGAACTTTGTAAATGCACTGTATTATAGTCGAGAGCTCGTGGGGCAGAGGGAACGCATCTCTTAAAGGGGCCGTGCTGAAAAAATCAGTGCATAGTTAATGATGCCCCAAAATAGGCAGGTAAAAAAATTAATTAAAAAAAATCTATGGGGTATTTTGAGCTGAAACTTCACAGACACATTCAGGGGACACCTTAGACTTATATTACATCTTGTAAAAAAACAATCTAGGGCACCTTTAAATCTCTGAAGATCTGGGGCCGTATTCACAAAACATCTTAAGGCTAAAAGTAGCTCCTAACTTGCCGATTTAGGAGAAACTCTTAAAAATAATGGGTGTGTCAGTCCTAATTTTAGGACTCCTAAATTTTTGCTCTAAGAGTATTTCACAAAGCATTTTAGCGCTAAAACTAGCTCCTAAATCTGTGAAACATTAGGAGTAGTCAAGAGGACTCCTAAGTCCCCGCTAGAAATTTTACGTTCCCAGAACATTCTCAGAACGTCCCCACTGGTGTTGAGTAACGTTCCCATTATGTTCACAGACGGTCACGATGTAGAGTTCTTTTAAGTTTTGGGGGACATTATTTGGTGGACCTTCAGGGAACATTCAAGACATTCTCTGAACGTTTAGGGAACCATACTTTATTTGGAAATGTTCTCAGAACGTCCCCGCTGCCCTTGTCAAAAACTTGACTAATAAAAGTGGCTGTTCAAACAAAAACTGTTTTCACTTAAAGCTCTCTACAGGTATTTCCTGGATTAATATTATGAAACCTTTTCTTCAAATTGCAAATCTCTTGCATTAAGTCATTAGCTGACAAAAACACACACATGAGTTAATGTAACTGCTGTATCACTGCATCAGTAACTACACAGTTACTGTCTTTAAAAAAAGCAACATGCAGCAGATCATCAGTGTTTCTGGATCATCACTGACTGAAGCACAGGAGCTACCCTTCAGCACAATGGTGACACATAAAACTCAGATAACACAAACAACATTAAACAATAACAGGGGCCGTATTCACAAAACATTTTATCTTACCACTAAGAGTTCTCCTAAATAGCAGTAAAAGTTCTTAGCTAAGAGTTTTCTCTTAAAACCTATTCACAAAGCTGCTGAGACCAACTTTTACTAAGGAATAGACTGAAGTCTTAAGCTAAGAGTAAGGGCGGGGTTGACCTTGTTGCTATGGAGTAAACACACAGTGATTGGCTGATGGCGGAGGAGTCAGCGATTTAATCATAGAAATATTGTAGAATGAGGTGTCATGTTTCCATATTAAAATAAAGGTTTAAAAATACAAATGTTGCCCTATTCAAATAAATGTTTTTTTAATAAAGATGTTCCCACAGTCAAAATAAAATGTTGACATATTGCTGCCATCTCAAGAGAATGCAGAATTCAACCGACAAATTATGTTTTATAAACAAAGTTTGGGAGAAACACATTCAAACGGTCTTTCTAATCAGCACGAGAAGAGGAATAAATACACAGAGGGGATACATATATATATATATATATATATATATATATATATATATATATATATATATATATTTTTTTTTTTTTTTTTTTTTTTTACTCTATTAAATTATTTGTAAGTGTGAACCCATGAAAACCACTGCCACAGGTAATCAGACAATCTTTATTTATTTGTTAAAGATTTTTTTTGGTGTCTCATCGTAGATTCAAATCTATAAATCAAAATGTATTGCATTTAGGAAGAAAAGGTTCAGCACCTAAGGCTCTGTCGCTATTGCCTCAATGGTGTTCAGTGTCTTTGGGTGGATTAGGACTGTTTATGATTTGCTCTTAGTGACTTAGGAGTCCTCTTGACTACTCCTAACGTTTCACAGGTTTAGGAGCTAGTTTTAGCGCTAAAATGCTTTGTAAAATACTCTTAGAGCAAAAATGTAGGAGTCCTAAAATTAGGACTGACACGCCCATTATTTTTAAGAGTTTCTCCTAAATCAGCAATTTAGGAGCTACTTTTAGCCTTAAGATGTTTTGTGAATACGGCCCCAGATCTCTCTAGATATCTGCATCTTCACTTATTACAAACCACTCTGGCTTTGTTTCTTTCATACAAATCTTCTTAATGAGGTGTTGATATTTTATCTAAATTTATAGATATCACCGTTACGGAGGTAAGCGCTTGCTTTAGTTAGGTTCCTGACCCTTGACAATTTGACTTTATTTTTTCTTTAATTGTTGTAACTGTGTTTTTCTAAAGCATTTGTTACTACAAAAAATTGTGAAAAAATAAATATTATCAGTTGGGTTTGGATGCTTAGTCATTATTGTTGATTTGATCATCATACAGTGACCTTATTCACTGATCTTCGAATATTGTGTTTTCTTTTATGTAGACATATGATAAGGCATTAGATCCTGTTCTTCTTTGAAAGTTTTTATCCTTATGCAGAAATTATTCAGATAACATCATGTCGATTCACACAGAAATCAAGATTCTGCGTATGATCCTCAACAATGGTGACAAAATTTTCAGATAACCAGATTAACTCTGAACATCACAAAACAAGCTACTAAAGTCACACAAAAAAGATTTTTTTTAGTGTCACCATTGTTGAGGATCATACGCTGATTCATGATGTCTGTGTGAGTCTAAAAGACACTGCTCAAAACTCTGTATAAAATATTTTTATAAAAAAAAGGAGGGGAAAAAAGTTGATGCAAAACTGACATTTAACACACTCATAGTTTAGACTCTGGAGAAGACCAGTGAATCATCAGCACTAAACAACCAAATTCATCTGATCAGACTTTCTCCTGCATAATTTGCTATAAAAAACGTGTTTTGAAAACACAGTTAAAGCAGCCAAAAAAAATCTAATAGTTAAATAGCAAAAAACAAGAGCCCATCTAAAGCAAACGCTCTCCTCTATAACGGTGACTTCAAACTTTATTATTTTCTATAAAACACACACACAGAAGGCAAAGTTCTTGTGCAACTTTGTCTAAAAGTGACGAAAATTCTGAAATTTTACAGAACATTTGGGACATAAAACGTCCTCTTTTGGTTATGAAAGAGCTGCAGTTCAAGGTTCATTACATGATTTTAGGGGGACGTTCCAATTTGGTTTATTTTATGGTCACATAAGAACATTACAAAGAGGACGTTTGGGAAGTTATCAGAATGTCCTATAGTGATAGTCCCCTAAACATTCCCAGAACGTCCTGAATGTTCCATGAAGATCCACCAAATAACATTCCCCGAAGATCCACACTCTCAAAAAGGATGTGTTAATTAATAACACATTTTTTGTGTTATGGCTATTTTAACACATTTTTGTGTCAATTTAAGTTGATCATGTGCAGAGAGAGAGAGAGAGAGAAAGAGAGAAACAACACTGTGTCCAACACAACATGTGTTAAACTATCATCCAATCACATTGCTGCTACGTCACTCCGCAAGCCGTTAAGCAAGTTTGTGCCTCTTTCTTCATCGGTGGATGACTTGTGTTCATTTTGACACATTCATTGTGTTATGATTTTAACACAGTAAATGTGTCAGGAAGGTGATCTACTGTTAACAAGCAGAATCAAAGGAGAAATTCACAATTTTAAGTTACCATCATGGAGATGAGTGTTTGCTTTAGTTGGGCTCTTGACCCTTGACTTTTTAATATTAGATTTTGTTTGGGCTGTTGTGACTGAGTTATAACAGCAAGACAAGCAAAGAGAAAAGATGATCAGGTGGTGTTTATGTTTTCATATAATCATTATTTGTCTTGAGCTCATTTAGAGCCCAATCTCTGAGCTAGATTTACATTATTGATTATAGCAGAAGAACAGCTTTTTCTACATAATTCAAAGGTATTTCTTAAAAAGTTGTTCTGATCAAAAAAAAAAAGAAATCCTTGCTTTTAGGCACACACAGACATCAAGAATCAGCCTGTGAATCTCAACAGTGGTGACAGGCAACATATTCTGATTTTAGAAACATTAGAAAAGAAGCTACTAAAAAGTCACATAAAACAGAGAAAGAAAAAAAAAATAGTGAGAATAAAGTTAATTAAATTAAGACAATTAAGCTCATAATTTATTCATGCAGCAATGCATGATGGGAGCCATGGATGAATTTTGATTGGTGGCTCCCAGCATGCACTGCAACATGCTTTATTATTCTCACCACTGTTGAGATTCACAGGCTGATTCTTGATGTCTGTGTCTCTAAATGAAAGCCCTTTTTTTTTTTTTTTTTTAAATCAGAACAACTTTTAAGAAATCCTTCAGATTATATTGATAAAGCTGATCTTCTGCTGTAAAATCACAGTTCTGCTGTAATCAATAATGTAAATCTAACTCAGAGATTGGGCTCTAAATGAGTTCAGTGATTCAGGTCAAATAATGATTATGTGAAAACATAACCAACACCACCTGATCGTCTTTTCTGTTTACTTGACTAGCTGTTACAACAGCCCAAACAAAGTCTAATATTAAAAAGTCAAGGTTCAAGAGCCCAACTAAAGCAAACACTCATCTCCATGATGGTGGCTTAAAAATTGTGATTTTCTCCTTTGATTCTGCTTGTTAACAGCAGATCACCTTCCTGACACATTTACTGTGTTAAAATCATTGACTCAGTGAATGTGTCAGAATTAACACACAAGTGTTGTCCCTAAACTCACACACTGATGTGTAAGAATTGAACACATTTTGAGTCAGTTTTAACACATCCTTTCTAAGAGTGTGTATTGCATTCATTTTAACTGGTCAAAAATAGCACATCTATGACACAAATTATGTGATTTATGACACATTAGTGTGTTAAATATTTTAACACATTGCCTGTGTTAAGAAGAATAACACACTGGTTGAGTTAAAAAAAGTAACACAACATGTGTTGTCCTTAACTAGACACACGGATGTGTTAAGATATAACACAGGTTGTGTTGTTTTTAACACAACCTGTGTTATATCTGAACACACCCGTGTGTTAAGTCATCCGCCAATGAAGAAAGAGGCACAAACTTGCTTAACGGCTTGTGGAGTGATGTAGCAGCAATGTGATTGGATGATAGTTAACACATGTTGTGTTGGACACAGTGTCGTTTCTCTCTCTCTCTCTCACACACATTAGTGTGTTAAATATTTTATGCCTGTATTAAGAAAAAATAACACACTGGTTGAGTTAAAAGTAACACAACGTGTTGTCTTTAACTAGACACACAGATGTGTTAAGATATAACACAGGTTGTGTTGTTTTTAACACATCTGTTTTAAGAGTGCACCAAATAACATTCCCCAAACCTTAAAAGATCTCCACATCATGACCGTCTCTAAACGTTCTGGGAACGTTACTAGACAATGTTCTTAATACCAGTGGACGTTCTGAGAATGTTCTGGGATCGTAACATTTTTTGCAGGACAACCTGTCACCTAGTAACGTTCCCAGAACGTTCTGAGATGGTCACGATGTGGAGTTCTTTTAAGGTTTGGGGAACGTTATTTGGTGGACCTTCAGGGAACATTCAGGACGTTCTGGGAATGTTGAGGGTACTATTACTATAGGACGTTCTGATAACTTCCCAAATGTCCTCTTTGTAACGTTCTTGCATGACCATAAAATAACCAAAATAGAACGTCCCCCTAAACTCATATCGGGAACGTTATTAAATGACTAGCAGAGGACCATGTGGCAATGTTCTGTTAATGTCCCAAATATCCTCATTGTAACGTTCTTTTTTTGACCATAAAATAACCAAAATGGAATGTCCCCCTAAAGTCATATAAGGAACCGCAGCACTTTCATTACCAAAAGAGGACGTTTTAGGAACGTCCCGAATGTTCTGTAAAGGTTCAGAAATTTTATCCCCTTTTGAGAACTTTTAGGGAACATTCCGTAAGGTCCTGAGAACGTTGCCTTCTACGTGGGTAAGACCAAATCACAAACAGTCCTAATCCACCCAAAGACACTGAACACCATTGAGGCAATAGCGACAGAGCCTTAGGTGCTGAACCTTTTCTTCATAAATGCAATACATTTTGATTTATAGATTTGAATCTACGATGAGACGCCAAAAAAAATCTTTAACAAATAAATAAAGATTGTCTGATTACCTGTGCCAGTGGTTTTCATTAGTTCACACTTACAAATGATCGAATAGAGTAAAAAAAAACACACACACACACACATATATATATATATATATATATATATTTTATTTTTATTTTTTTTTAACTGTATATACTAGTTTAATTAGTGACACTTAGCCTATATTTTAAAACCTTTATGGCAACAATATGGCAACATTTTATTTTGAATAGGGCAACATTTGTATTTTTAAACCTTTATTTTAATATGGAAACATGACACCTCATTCTACAGTATTTCTGTGATTAAATCACTGACTCCTCCCCCATCAGCCAATCACTGTGTGTTTACTCCATAGCAACGAGGTCAACCCCGCCCTTACTCTTAGCTTAAGACTTCAAGTTGGTCTCAGCAGCTTTGTGAACAGGTTTTAAGAGAAAACTCTTAGCTAAGAACTTTTACTGCTATTTAGGAGAACTCTTAGTGGTAAGATAAAATGTTTTGTGAATACGGCCCCTGATTAGACAACTCCACAAACAGAATTACCAACTTCACTTCATTTTTTTCTGTCATTTCTGTTTTAATAAAAATAATAGTTTAAAAAAGTGGTTTTCGTTGGGCTCTTGACTTTTAATATTAGATTTTCTTTGGCTGCCGTAACTGTGTGTTTATAATGCACATTTGCAGTGTTTATAATGCAACACTGCTTCAATGGTACTTTAACTCTGTAGTGCGCACACACATGAACACTGGGCAGTGTAAATTTAACATGGGCGTTTTGCTTTGTACATTTATATAAATCTTACCTGTTTCATTTACTTATAACTTACAAATATTAATCACATTCCGTTTATTAATATAATTACATACATCTTACCTGTTCCATTTATGTATATGACTTACAAATATGAATAACATTCAGTTTACTAATTTGTTTATGTTAAAACCATGTAATCCAAATAGATGGAAAATTTATATTCTATTCAAATACATAAACCTTAAATTGGACCCTTTGTGTGTGTGTGTGTGTGTGTGTGTGGCACAATTCGACATCGAAAAATGCTACCTATCAGATTGTGCCTCCAGCATGATATTAATGTGGTTTGAGGCTTTATTAACGTCTACACCTACCCCAACCCTACACCTACCCTTACAATATTGAAAATACAGTGTTGGTGGCACAATCTAAAAGGAAGTAGCATTATTTGTTAGAACACCTGCTTACATCTGGTCCGCATGTAATCCACACTATGTTGCTGTCTGGGTTACCAATCAGCCACCACAAACAGAACAAAGCAAACATGTGACACATTTTTTTTTTTTTTTAATTGGAAAAAAAAAAAAGTGTAATGTCGCCATTATGGAGATCAGCATTTGCTTTAGTTGGGCTCTTGAGCCTTGACCCTTTAACATTAGTATTTCTTTGGCTGCTTTAATTGTGTGTTTCTGATATATGGCAAAATAGAAGCAAGGGAAAGTCTGATCAGATGATGTTATTGTCATAGTCATTGTTTAATGGCCTGATTCGCTGATATCTCTGATTAAATTGTTTATTATACTACTGTTTTTATGAAATCATAATGCAGAAAATGTTTTGATAGGATCATGTGAACTCACACAGACATCAAGAATCAGTGTATGAATCTCAACGATGGTGACAATCAAAAAAATATTCAACTCCGAACATCACAAAACAATATACTAAAGTCACATAAAATTGTAAACAATCAGATTCAAACATTCCACATTATGGAGGCCTATTGCATGAAGCTAGCTGAACAAACTCTGAGTTTCAGAGTAGATTTGGAGTTGACAAATCCTTATGAATCCAACCTGATTTAGATCAGACTCAATGGGCTCACAATGCTCTGTAAACCTTTTCTGTCAACTCAGGTTTAATCCAGAGTCTGCGATTAACTCTGAAGCATGTGCACCTGAAAGTGTGACACAAGAGTCTGTTTGATTCACTTCTCGCGAGAGAGCCGTGCAATTCACTTCTCTTCTGAAGATTAAGAGATCGTTATGAAAAATGATGAAATTAAATGCATTTACAAAGCAGAATAAAACCTGGTCCAGAGCAGGTTATCTATGGAGCATAAGTTACCATAACGGTGAACACTGCTAAAAACCAATCCACCTTCATGAGCCCGAAAAAACAGAGTTTGCTCAAACTAACCTTGAACTTACCTGGGTAGAAACTGAAATCGGCTTTGTGCAACAGGCCACAGTAGTATAAATCAAGGTAATTCTGAACATGTTGCATGTGTATTTAGAGTTTGTCAACCAACATTAGAGCGTCACTGTCAGGCCAAATTGCATCTGCATGTATTATGTAAAACTAACAGCAAATCATAAATTGCACTATGACCAAGAATCTGCCTCATCTATATTTATGGATAGAGATACTGTTAAGAAATGTGAAGAACATAAAAATTGATCTACTCACCATAGACAGAAACATTGAATGTTTTTGATGAGAGTTGAGATGCAATTATCTTTACTTCATAGAGTCCAGCATGTTCAGTTCTGGTGTTTGTGATGGTCAGAGATCCAGTTTGATCATCCAGCTTCAGTCTGTCTCTGAATCTCCCATCAGGGCCAGTATATGTCGAGAAGATTTCAGCCTCTCTATTTATTTTAGCTATGAGAGCCTTTTCAGCTCCAAATTTCCACAGTATGTCATCATGTCTGTGTATTTCAGTAAGATCAGTGTATAGAAGCACAGAATCTCCCTCCATCACTGACACTGACTGTGTTTCATGTGTTTCAACACAAAACACACCTGAAGAACACAAAGCCTGAAGTCAGTTTTATAATATCTAAATGTGAACTCAGATACCAAGCAATGATTGAAATAATGTTACATCAATGTTAATGTGTCAACGTTAACCACATTGAATCAATATCACATTTGCACCTGCAATTAATGTTGAAAAAATGTTGAAATTTCAACAAAAAATCAATGGTAATGGCACTGAATCAATGTTTGCTCTCTCAGAAAATGAAACACAACTACAACTGACTTAAAGCCACACAGCCTGAAATCAACTGAAGATAAAAGAAGACAATAAATCTCTCAAGATCTCAGCAGAAGCTCTTTTTGAGAATTAACAGAGGTTTAGATGTTGATGTTTTATTGAAAATGTTTGGTCACCATTCTGGTGATCAGTGTTTCCTTTAGTTGGGCAGTTTGACTGGCTCTGGCTCACAAACTGATACAAAAAGTGAAAGAAAATGCAAAATCATTCAATTTCCATTATTCGGATCTCACAAAAAGTTTAATTTGATTAATCTGTGAAGAACTGCAAATGAAAATCATCTTAGCTTGTTACTGATATTAACCCATAAAAATGTTTCATAACTTACAGTTCAGATGCCACCAATACCAAAAGAACAACGCAAACATTTGAACCATTTTCTTCAGTTGTTCAGTGAGAAGTCTGATAAAGATCATCAACTGAAAAAAACTCAAGCTGTTCATCTGATGTGTGAATCCTCCCACGACAGAGTTTGACCCACCTAGTTCACACACAGATGCACATGCACACACACACACACACACACACACACACACACACACACACACACACGTGGTTTGATTTCTTCAGAAACATTTTTTTTATATATGTTGTCTGGACAAACATCTTTAGAGTGACGATTTATTTTATGTAGCTTGAAGGTGATGAGCTTCTTCCTGTCCTGCAATTTATGAACATCACAGTCTGACTTCACCTAACAGTGAAATAACTGAATCCATCAAAGCATGTTTGGCAAACAGTTAAATAAAAGTTAGAGGTCAAACTATGAATGTATCCATGCATGCTTTATCAGAAGATATAAACTGCAAACGTTTGCTGTTCTTGCATATCCCAAAAACGACATGCTCTTTTGTGATGAGTGATTAACTGATTATTGTTTCGAAATGTGTCCAAGTGTGGGACAACGAGCTATGATGCCAACTGTCTGGGAAAAGATGAGACAAACAAATTCAACATAGTCACACATGATATTGCTGGACAGTTCCAGTGTTACAGTTATTCCAGTTTTACACGAGACAGGGTCTTGCATACGGCCCCTACAGTAAAGCAGTCATATGTTTTAAAGAATAAACTCAACTAATCTTCATGAGCTTTTCTCAACAGAGGAACCTTTCCATAGTTCCTAGAACTAATGGAGGAAGTACCTGCTTTTTGACAGGGAACTGGAAGTGATTTTAGTTCTAGGGACTTTTGGGGGAACTAAATTAGCTCATACTTCAGAGGAAACTAATAGGAACTATCAGTGACATCAGTGTACACTGATTGGCCTACAAAACACTGGCACAAGCCATTTTTAAAAGCCCTGCCCACGAGTCCGCCCCGGCTGCCAACGAGTCCATTCCAAGTGTTCCCGAGTCAGCTCCAGCAGCCGACGAGCCCACTCAAACCCACGAACCCACTCATTACTACGAGCCCTTCCAGCCCTCCCTAAGGGGGCCTATGTACCCGTGGGTGGGGAACATGTGGGGGACACACATGTGGGTGGGGCTCGAAATCCACCATGGCCGTCTGAGACGCCTGACCCGCCATGGCTTCCCGAGGTCCTAGACCCGCCCTGGAGACCTCCGCACCCGTCTGCACCCTCCCCCGCACCTGCATGTAGGTCTCCAGGACTCCCACGATCCTCTTTGTCTGCACTCACTTCCCTCATCAGTCTTCCCGCCATTTCCCTGGATTCCCTCCACCCGTTGTCTTCGTCAGCACTCCCTTCAAGTTGGACTCACTCCCTGCACTCCCTGTCAGTTCTTATGTTGTTAATGTGTGTGTATTGGTGTAATCCTTGCTCCTTCGGTTATTAAATCCCTTATTATTGTGGAAATCTGTGAACGACTCGTCTCTACTACACCTACACCGTGACACAGAACATACAGACGGAGATCATATATGAGGAGAGAGGAGGAAGTAAAAAAGGAGGATAAGAGAAGAGCTGAGTATAGCGGAGGACACTGGTGTAGAGAAGAGCAAGAGGAGAAATTGTAAGAATACATGGACATGGTGAAAGTGGACAGCAGGGTGGAAGCGGTGGGAGGAGAGGTGGATTTCAACTGAAATCAGAATGACCCTGGACCTGAGGAGCCCTATCTGAGGGTACGGGGGATTTTGGATTCAGCCCCCATAAAATGTTTTATTTATAAGAAATTCAAGATAAAACACTTTGGCATAATGTTATGTTTGAATATACATATAGACAAATTTTATAAATATCTGTAGCTTTAAAGAGATAATTTAAAAACTTTTGCCCAACAATTTGTATATTCTCAAATGTCAGTGTGGCAAAACAACGTTAAGCCTGATACTAATGCAACATTCAGAGAACCTCAATAGATCATTGTGGCAGAGTGAAAAGGGTTGTAGATATCTCTCAAATACTGATTAAAACAGCTCATTTCATGTATGGGTAGATATATATTTACAAATATTTGGATGTACCACCTGACAAAAAAAAGTTAAAAAAAAAGAAAAAAAAAAAGAAGTAACACTTTTATGTAACAACTGACTCAAAAATATGCATTACAGCAGTTTTTGGAGGGTTTTTTTTAAAGATTTTTTAAAAGAAAAAGATTTTTTTTTAAATTTCATTTTTTAAGCTTTAGGTGCTCAATGACCCTAACAAAACCTGTTGGAAAAACATTACAATAAACGTGTATTTTCATTAGTGTATTTGTACTGATGAAAGTGTTCTAAAATCATTAGAGAATGCACTTGTAGTTTTGATGTTAGTATTTACTTTTAATAAATGCATTACTAGAAAAAATGCAGTGCTTATTTTGCAGTAAAGTTTAACTGTTTGGTTAAAAGGTTAGTTCACCCAAAAATGAAAATTCTGTCATTTATTACTCACCCTCATGCAGTTCCACACCCGTAAGACCTTCGTTCATCTTCAGAACGCAAATTAAGATATTTTAGTTGAAATCCGATGGCTCAGTGAGGCCTCCATAGGGAGCAATGACATTTCCTCTCTCAAGATCCATTAATGTACTGAAAACATATTTAAATCAGTTCATGTGAGTACAGTGGTTCAATATTAATATTATAAAGCGACGAGAATATTTTTGGAGCACCAAAAAACGAAACAAAAAAAACCACACAACTTATATAGATTTCAAAACACTGCTTCAGGAAGCTTCAGAGCGTTATGAATCTTTTGTGTCGAATCATGACTCAGATCGCGTGTCAAACTGCCAAACTGCTGAAATCATGTGACTTTGGCACTTCGAACAGCTGATTCGACACAGAAGATTCATAACGCTCCGAATCTTCCTGAAGCAGTGTTTTGAAATCGGCCATCACTAAATAAGTCGTTATTTTGGGGTTTTTTTGCCGCACCAAAAATATTCTCGTTGCTTTATAATATTAATATTGAACCACTGTACTCACATGAACTGATTTAAATATGTTTTTAGTACATTAATGGATCTTGAGAGAGGAAATGTCATTTCTGGCTATCCAGGCCTCACTGAGCCATCGGATTTCAACAAAAATATCTTAAAGCTGCAGTAGGTAACTTTTGTAAAAATGTATTTTTTATATATTTGTTAAACCTGTCATTATGTCCTGACAGTAGAATATGAGACAGATAATCTGTGAAAAAATCAAGCTCCTCTGGCTCCTCCCAGTGGACCTATTGCCATTTGCAGAAATACACCGCTCCCGGTAAGAAACAACCAATCAGAGCCAGGAGGAGTGTCTTAGCAGTGTCAATCAAGCTCGTGTGCGTGCTGATCACACTCCTCTCATGCACCGCGCATACAGATTCAAGATTACCGGTGTGCCGCAGCTTTGCTTATGGC
The DNA here is from genome assembly GCF_018812025.1 of Megalobrama amblycephala. NCBI lineage: Eukaryota > Metazoa > Chordata > Actinopteri > Cypriniformes > Xenocyprididae > Megalobrama > Megalobrama amblycephala. Next base: position 24,258,514 of record NC_063044.1, read on the forward strand.
GGACAAACAATCCAAACTGCCAATTCCTCGAGTGTCACCTGCTCATAAAATAAAGACGGGTAAAGGGAAAAAGACAGATGACGATGATAAAAAAGCCAAAAAGAAAGAATTAGATAGAGCCCGAAATAAAACGAGGGTAAATATCAAAGCGGCTTTTCCGAGGTGGAGGAAGCTACGTGTCCTGAAAGGATTAAAAACCGATGCAGAGTTAGCCACATTTCTGCTTGACATTTGTTTCATTTTTTAAGAACTACACAACTAAGATAATTTCAAAACAGGCCTGACAAATGATGCATGGAGGAGCTGTGGAGGGAGGGCTGTAGAGCAGCAGAGAGCAAAGGGGAGTGACCTGTGAGTTGTGCTTGTTCAAAAAGTCAACGTTTTCTAAAAACTCCCTACTGGAGCTTTAATTTGAGTTCTGAAGATGAACAAAGATGAACAAGCGTGGGTTAAGTCACTTCACATTTCCTGCTGGTGGTGTGAATGCAGACAGGAAAATGAACATTAAGTGACGATTGACATTTAGTTCTCTGGGAACCACCTTGTTGGCTAGTTCCAAACTACCTGGTGCGAAAGCCCCTTATGTGTACATGTAGCATATAGTACCACAAACAACTATAATGTGTTTTCTATTAGCACAATGTGTTTAACACAATTCCAAATTTAAAATTACAAAGAAATGCACTGACAGAGGAGAGACCCACAGCCGAGTGTGTGTTCTGACTCAACTGACACAGCACTGGGTGGGGGATTTCTGGTTACAGATTCCCCATGACTTTTCTGCCAGTTTCCTTTAAATACCCAGACCAGAACAAAAGAGGGCTTCACTTAATTTTGATGGTCCCTTTAACACATTCTGTTGACTAGTAACATTGCACCTACATGTGTACTAAATCTCATTAGAGTATTAATAGAGTATTAGTAGACTGGTAGAGTTAGGGTTTGAATAAGCTGACATGTACTTGCAAAGTAACTTATAGTCAACATAATGTTCAAATGAGACCATCAAAATAAAAGTGTTACCCCAAAAAAGTTGTAAATATTTACTACAAAAAACATTTTTGGATTTGTTGGACCTACACTTGTGCCCCAAAGGGTCATGCCTGGTTTCGGGGGAGGGAATGATTATCAGATATCTTCAATAGACACCACCCAAAAATGAGAATAAAATTCTCTTTAAGTTTTCAGTGGCTCTAAAATGATACCAAACATGAAAGGGAAAAACTATAGATTCATATGATACGTTCATACTTGACACTTGACATTTGACCTGACATTTGATATTCAATAATATTCCTGACATTTTTTCAACAGTGCTTCTGATCTGCCTACATTGACACTATTCTTTAAGAGCTGCTGTGCAGCCAAATTATGTACCAGTTATCAATGTAAAGCTGCTTTGACACAATCTGCATTGTAAAAAGCGCTATATAAATAAAGGTGACTTGACTTGACTTGACTCATATGTGGTATATTCTTAGTGAACTTTCAGTGACTTCAGTCAGGCTGAGAAAGGATGGGATTTGATAGAGAGGGATGAGTATATGTGGTGTGAAAAAGTGCTTCCTGATTTTTTTGTCTTTTTGCATGTTTGTCACACTTTAATGTTTCAGATCATCAAACAAATTTAAATATGAATCAAAGATAACACAAGTAAACACAATGTGCAGTTTTTAAATGAAGGTTTTTATTATGAAGGGAAAACAAAATCCAAACCCACATGGCCCTGTGTGAAGTGCTTGCACCCTGAAACTAATAACTGGTTGGGCCACCCTTAGCAGCAACAACTGCAGTCAAGTGTTTGTGATTGAGTCTGTTACAGCACTGTGGAGGAAATTTGGCCCGCTTGTCTTTGCATAATTGTTGTAATTCAGCCACATTGGAGGGTTTTCAAGCATGAACTGCCCTTTTCAAGCTTTTTCAAGCATGAACCGCTGTCAAGCCAACAGCATCTCATTAGGATTGAGGTCAGGACTTTGACTAGGCCACTCCAATTCAATTCAACTCTTGTCTCGCCAGTCCACAGAGTATTTTCCCAAAAGTCTTGGGAATCATCAAGATGTTTTCTGGCAAAACTGAGACAAGCATTTATGTTCTTTTTGCTGAGCAGCGGTTTTCATCTTGGAACTCTGCCATACAGGCCATTTTTGCCCAGTCTCTTTCTTATGGTGGAGTCATGAACACTGACCTTAACTGGGGCAAGTGAGGCCTGCAGTTCTTTGAATGTTGTTGTGGGGTCTTTTGTGAGCTCTTGGATGAGTCGTCGCTGCGCTCTTGGGGTAATTTTGGTCATCTGGCCACTCCTGGGAAGGTTCACCACTGTTCCGTGTTTTCACCATTTGTGGATAATGGCTCTCACTGTGGTTCGCTGGAGTCCCAAAGCTTTAGAAATGGCTTTATAACCTTTTCCAGACTGATGGATCTCAATTACTTTCTTTCTTATTTGTTCCTGAATTTCTTTGGATCTCAACATGATGTGTAGCTTTTGAGGATCTTTTGGTCTACTTCACTTTGTCAGGCAGGTCCTATTGAAGTGATTTCTTGATTGTGAACAGGTGTAACAGTAATCAGGCCTGGGTGTGGCTAGAGAAACTGAACTCAGGTGTGATAAACCACAGTTAAGTTATATTTTAACAGCACTTTTTCACACAGGGCCATGTGGGTTTGGATTTTATTTTCCCTTCATAATAAAAACCTTCATTTAAAACTGCATGTTGTGTTTACTTGTGTCTATGATTCATATTTAAATTAGTTTGATGATCTGAAACATTAAAGTGTGACAAACATGCAAAAAAATAAAAAATCAGCACTTTTTCACACCACTGTAGATGAGCGAGGAGAGAAGTCAGGCCGTGTTCCTGTGCTCTTTTTTGAGATCTTCTCTCAAGGTAAGTGGCTTTTATTGTTTTATTGCAGGATGTTTGATCTCACATTCTGTCTTAGCAAAGCCAATCTTAATTTTTTTCTGTCATTTTAGATAGTTCTCATGCAGATGTATGCTCAAGTGCTTGTTGAGACTTCGTCACAGACTCTGGACTCTATAAAGTACAGAAAATAGAAATTCATTTCCTTGTTTGTGTGGGGAACAGGGAACTTTGTAATGGCATGACTTTTTCTGGTATCCGCCTCCTGGCTTTTGATCCGGTGCTCTTTCCTGGAGGCACTGGCGACTAAGATGTCATCCAAGTACATAAATATAAAAAGTCCAGGTTTCGTAGGATTGAGTCCATCATGCGCTGAAAGGCTTGTGCAGCATTTTTGATTCCAGAAGGCATGAAAATGTAAAAAGTCCAAATGATGTTATTACTGCTGCTTCCATGTGGAGGACTGGCACCTGATGGTATCCTCATATAATGTCCACTTTCAAGAAATAGTTTCCTCTGATAATTGGGCTGAAAAATCCTGAATATGTGGAATTAGGTATCAGTCAGGCATGGTGATTATCTGCATGTAATCTCCATTGGGCTTAACCGTCATCCGCTTTTGGGACTATGAGGAGGGGTGAGGCCTAAGGACTCAACTTTTCCAACTAGGCCTTGGCAACTGCCAATTTCACTGGATCTAATTGTCGGCATGAATCACTGCCTCAGATGTAGAGATATGATGTACAACCCAAAAAACTGGCCACTGCTGAGAAGAAAGTGGGTTTAGTGGGGGTTGGTAGGGGAGTGCCCTTTTTTTAGATCAGAGCAACTGCCCCTCAAAATTCCTGTGCACGTCCCTGATTTTGAGATTGTATTGTGTCGTGAATTTTCCTTGGGGAGCCACAAACGGATTCACCCTACAGCGAAGGAAACCGGATGGCGAGGCAAAGTCCCTGAAGAGGAGGGCTGAGTGATTCCATTTGCTGCAGAGACAAACATTCGTTTTTTCTATGAGAAAGCAGTTGAGATAGCAGATTCAGGGCTCAACGATTTCCTACAGTTCTGTCTGAATTCTGCAGCATTTCCAGATAACGTGTCACAATGTTCTGCCTGGAAACAAAGCTTTGAGTGCTTTCCAAGATCAACTAAACACTGGATTTTCAATAGTGAAGTTTTATTCACACTTGTGTGTCTGGCTGAAGTCACAGAACAGCCTTTCTCCTTTTTTTCAAGGAAAAAGGGATCCTTTCCAGGCTGTTTTCCAAGAAACACAAATAGATTCTACATAACGTAGAACCTGGAGGAGCTGAACGTATGAGAATGAAACAAAAGAGAAGGCATTGTTGAATAAAGTTCTCATCGCTTCACAAAATAAAGGTTGATCACTGTAGTCACGCTGACTATTTTAACATTGTCTTTACTGCTTTTCACGACCTTGAATGTTGTTGCTTTACATTGGGTATAAAAAAAAACTTGGATTTCAGCAAAAAAATCTTAATTTGTTTTATGAAGATGAATGAAGGTCTTACAGGTTTGGAAGAACATGAGAGTGAGTACTTGACAGAAATTTTATTTTTGAGTGAACTAACTCTTTAAACATCTAGAACTAAACTCTTCAGACATTCTAGCATTTTAGTAACAACACCCATGTGATTTAGCCTACATTTGACCAATCAGTTTGGAGTTAAACACAGCTCTGAAGAGAGAACTGTCCATTTTGACTGCACTTTTTCACTCTCCTCACTGCAACCTCCCATTCACAAGGATCTCAGAGGATCATGTGGTCTCTGTCAAAGACACGCCCCCAGATACTTCAATATTGCTGTAGTCCAGTGATGCTGTTCCATTCATTCAAAGTACCAAAGCATGTTTGAGAAGAAAATGGAGCTTTTCTTTTGTTTGACTGCAACAATTTCTCTATTCTTCTTGGAGGGTAAGACATTTACTTATTTATTTATTTACTTATTTCTCTTCAGGTCAACGATAAAAAAGAATGAGCAGTTTATAAAGTTTCCTGCTCAAACCAGAAGTCTAGTCAAGACCCAGATCCAGATCCAAGTAGCTTAAATACTGTATTAATGAACCAAAATAATATTCAATAACTTTTCACTTATTTTTCTTTACTGAACAAATATCAACAAGACAGCTAACAAACATTTTATAAAAAATGTAATAGCTACATAAAAGTGAAAATAATTCAATACACTTTAATTTTGTAGTAAATTCATGTCAAGTTATGTCAATGCGAATCAAATTAACCAAACTTTGGGTGCTTTCACACCTGCCTCGTTTAGTTCGGTTGAATCGTACCAGAGTTCATTTGCCCCTTTGGTGCGGTTCGTTTGGACAGGTGTGAAAGCAGCAATCGCACTCGGGTGCGCACCAAAAGCGGACCAAACAAGCGTACCGAGACCTGCTTGAAGAGGTGGTCTCGGTACGCTTTCAAACGAACTCTGAAGCGGTTTGCTTGAGATGTGAAAGCAATCTTTGAGTGTCTTTGTCTTAATTTACTGATGGATAGAACAGCCAATCAGAATCCATCAGCTTTATAGAGCGCGAGCATTTGACAAACTAGAGCGCGCTTAAATAAACAGAATGTTACCGTAGGTTGGTGTGGACACTATAATTACCTTTTATAGTAATTTATCATTCTTGGTGTGAGAATCCATTCTCAATTATTTTGTTACATTGCAATAAATTAGCATAATATAAAATGAATGCAGTTATATTTTCAGGATGAGTGAATAGGTGCCAATCCTCACAGAAATGGTCGAGCACCCACGGAAAAACACGAGTTCTTCATTCATTTTCAGCTCTGCTCTCACAGATATTACATGTGTGCATTCAATCTTTGTCTTGTGCACTCACGAATTTCCACATGAAACTCAATGCTGCCAAAAGCTTTCAAAATTGCTGATTTAGTCAGCCAGTTGTCTTATATATATAAAACAACACCCAGCTAACAATGTTTTGTTCTAAGAAGTTTTCTTGATGTTAGTGGAATATTTTTTAAGGTTAGTATGATGTTCCTGAAACAGTATTTGAACTATTCCACCACCATCTCAACAATTAAGTACAAATGAACTTGTGTTGTAGGCACTAAAACAGTCCAGTACTTTGTAGACAAACTAAATTCAACCAGATGCTGAAATAATTAGACCGGATGTAGTGCATTTAGTTGTCCTGAGACCACACAAGATCAAAACTCCAACTTCAACTGCTGTTCTCACGGTCTGGCCTAGCAATTATTTTAAAAACTGTTGTGCACTGAAGTTAAGAATATAATTGTGAACACCTATGAATGCATGCAAACCTGAAGGATTTGATATATAATGCCATAGACTTACATAAAAACATGAAATGGTATTATTTGAGTGATAATGTGTTGGAAAATAACAATACACTTATTTTCCACTCCTTCGAATTATATTCATCAGGGAGTGTGAATTAAGCAATGATACATTCTGGTTGTGTGATTATATTATATGAATATGAATCAAGTTATGTGAATCAAGATGTGTGTTGTATGGTGTATGATGTAGCCAGCAATGAACAACTTATAATGATATGTGTTTAAAAAATTGTGGGGGGTTTTTATGCTACTTGTTGAGAAACTTTTTCACAGCACTTTCCTGTTTTATAATTTTGTACTCATCATGTCTGTTAGACATGGCTTATAATTTTATGTTCATTTCTTCTTCAGGTGTGTCTAGTGTTGATACAGAAGAAGTGTCAGTGATGGAGGGAGATTCAGTCACTATATGCACTCATGTTAATATAAACCAACAAGAAAAGATTAAATGGTATTTTAATAACACAATCATCGCTCTAATCAAAGGAGATCTCAGTGTGATCTGTACAGATGTTCAGTGTAAAGGTGGTGATGTGAGATTCAGAGACAGACTGAAGCTGGATCATCACACTGGATCTCTGAACATCAGAAACATCACAAACACACACTCTGGAAATTATACACTAATCATCATGAAAGGCAGCGACACTGAAAAGATCTTCAAAATATTTGTTCATGGTGAGTTATATGTTTGAAAGCAGGTTATGTTTAAATCTCATCATTGTGTTTATTAGCAGCTGTTTCTCTTTTTATCTCCATCATTGAACAGAACAGAATTAATTCCATTGATGATCCATTAGTTAATTTTAACAGTTAGTTTTGTTCTTTTCATTCTATTTCTTATCATCTGTTTAAATACATGTATTATTTCATATTCATTGCTTTAGTTCACTGGGGATCCAAAGTGCAGAAGATTATGTAAATGTGTGAAGATTGTGTGTTTATCTCATATATTGATCAGAATTGATTGCAAATCATTGTTGAAATTTCAATGCAGTAATGCATTGTACTATACATGTATGTGTGTAATACATGTGCAGGTCTTGACATATAAACAGTAAGGAGTTGACATATAAACAGTAAGTCTATATAAATAAAGACATCCACAATTAACTTGATATTCAGCAGTTTGACAGCTCAGTTTATTTTGTATTTATTCCCACTGAATTTAATATGCACAATTATTTTCACAGTTAATACTTGTTGTGGAGATTTTTCCCCCAAGAAAATCCTCCAGCATCTGTTGGTTTATGTTTTTTTTAGGTGTTTCTGCTGCTAAACGAGATGAAATGAAAAGAAAGTCAGTGGAGGAGGGAGAATCTGTCACTTTAGGTCCTGGTGAAGAAAGAAAACCAAATGATGTGATGACGTGGTATTTTAACGACACTATCATCGCCAGAGATCGGAGTAAAGATGTTAATGAGAGATTCAGAGGCAGACTGAAGCTGGATCATCAGACTGGATCTCTGACCATCATGAACACCAGAAACACAGATGATGGAGAATATAAATTACAGATCAGCAGCTGCAGATTCAACATCATCAGGAGCTTCAGTGTTTCTGTCACTGGTGAGTATTATGTAGTCATTTTAATTTTAGAATACATCATTTTTAAACTGATCCATTTTTTTTATTGACCTAATATATCATATATTAGAGTATCTATTATTTACTACTATAACAAAATTAATTAGTTAAATGCAAATGAAATTTAATTCAATGTATGAACAAAAACAACTAAAAAAGCCATGTTTTCCTTTTTATTATGGATCACTGTTATTCTGAGCACCAGTGGTATTTGTCTGCAAGTCTAACACTGGAAAAAGTTAGGACTGTACAAGTATATTTCACATTGTTGCAATGGGTGCAGATTATGCTGGTTGCCCCGTTTGATAATGAATTCATCAACAAGTTTAACTATCAAATCTGAGATTTACGAAGCATTTGTGAATCCAGGGGTGAGGTTTTGTAAGGTCTATTTTCGTGCAACTTTCATATATTTATTAACAAAGGTTTTATTTCACAACGCAAGCTGTTTAACCTAATATATTTAAAGGAAACTTTGATCTACTTTAAACTGAATCATAGTGTTTATTGTAGATAATTATATGTCATATGTTATTATAGTGTCACGGAATGCACGCAGACAAGATGGTAAGATCCAAGCGCAGCATTTAATGTGATAATGCTTGCGTTCTGCAAGTGAACGGCGCCTTGTGGTGCCATCACATAGGGGCACAAAATCACTCTCACGGACCTTTTCCGGGACTGTTCCTGGCTGGTGGAATGACCTGCCATGCTCTATCCGAGCAGCTGAGTCTCTAGCCATTTTCAAAAAAATGCTGAAGACGTATCTTTTTCGTCAGCACTTGACCCAGTTATAGTAGCACTTACCTTGATTTCTATTCTTTTTCTATCTATTTGTGTATTTATTAAAAAAAAATCTTGCTATGAGCACTTTACTGACATAACTGTGACTTCACACATACTGTTGTTCTCATGTTGATTTGATTGATTCTACTACTCTCATTTGTAAGTCGCTTTGGATAAAAGCGGGCTCCCTGGCTGGAGTGGACTCACTGGCTGGAGCGGGCTCTGGAGTGGACACACTGACTGGAGCGGAATCCCTGGCTGGAGTGGACTCACTGGCTGGAGCGGGCTCTGGAGTGGACACACTGACTGGAGCTGGCTCCCTGGCTGGAGTGGACTCACTGGCTGGAGAGGACTCACTGGCTGGAGTGGACTCACTGGCTGGAGCGGGCTCTGGAGTGGACACACTGACTGGAGCTGGCTCCCTGGCTGGAGTGGACTCACTGGCTGGAGCGGGCTCCCTGGCTGGAGTGGACTCACTGGCTGGAGTGGACTCACTGGCTGGAGCGGGCTCTGGAGTGGACTCACTGACTGGAGTGGACTCACTGGCTGGAGCGGGCTCTGGAGTGGACTCACTGACTGGAGTGGACTCACTGACTGGAGCGGGCTCTGGAGTGGACTCACTGGCTGGAGCGGGCTCTGGAGTGGACTCACTGACTGGAGTGGACTCACTGGCTGGAGCGGGCTCTGGAGTGGACTCACTGACTGGAGTGGACTCACTGACTGGAGCGGGCTCTGGAGTGGACTCACTGGCTGGAGCGGGCTCTGGAGTGGACTCACTGGCTGGAGCGGGCTCTGGAGTGGACTCACTGGCTGGAGCGGGCTCTGGAGTGGACTCACTGGCTGGAGCGGGCTCTGGAGTGGACTCACTGGCTGGAGCGGGCTCCCTGGCTGGAGTGGACTCACTGGCTGGAGAGGACTCACTGGCTGGAGTGGACTCACTGGCTGGAGCGGGCTCTGGAGTGGACACACTGACTGGAGCTGGCTCCCTGGCTGGAGTGGACTCACTGGCTGGAGCGGGCTCCCTGGCTGGAGTGGACTCACTGGCTGGAGTGGACTCACTGGCTGGAGCGGGCTCTGGAGTGGACTCACTGACTGGAGTGGACTCACTGGCTGGAGCGGGCTCTGGAGTGGACTCACTGACTGGAGTGGACTCACTGACTGGAGCGGGCTCTGGAGTGGACTCACTGGCTGGAGCGGGCTCTGGAGTGGACTCACTGACTGGAGTGGACTCACTGGCTGGAGCGGGCTCTGGAGTGGACTCACTGGCTGGAGCGGGCTCTGGAGTGGACTCACTGGCTGGAGCGGGCTCTGGAGTGGACTCACTGGCTGGAGCGGACTCACTGGCTGGAACGGACTCTGAAGTGGACACACTGACTGGAGTGGACTCACTGGCTGGAGCGGGCTCTGGAGTGGACTCACTGGCTGGAGCGGGCTCTGGAGTGGACTCACTGACTGGAGTGGACTCACTGGCTGGAGCGGGCTCTGGAGTGGACTCACTGACTGGAGCGGGCTCTGGAGTGGACTCACTGGCTGGAGCGGGCTCTGGAGTGGACTCACTGACTGGAGTGGACTCACTGGCTGGAGCGGGCTCTGGAGTGGACTCACTGACTGGAGTGGACTCACTGACTGGAGCGGGCTCTGGAGTGGACTCACTGGCTGGAGCGGGCTCTGGAGTGGACTCACTGGCTGGAGCGGGCTCTGGAGTGGACTCACTGACTAAAGCGGGCTCTGGAGTGGACTCACTGGCTGGAGCGGGCTCTGGAGTGGACTCACTGGCTGGAGCGGGCTCTGGAGTGGACACACTGACTGGAGCGGGCTCTGGAGTGCACTCACTGGCTGGAGTGGACTCACTGACTGGAGCGGGCTCTGGAGGGGACTCACTGGCTGGAGCGGGCTCTGGAGTGGACTCACTGGCTGGAGCGGGCTCTGGAGTGGACTCACTGGCTGGAGTGGGCTCACAGGCTTTCTTCTTTCTCCTTACCCTGCGCCTCCCAGTGGGATCTAGGAGATCAGGGTCTTGACTGATAGAGGGAAAGTCTCTATGGTAAGGTTCTGGTTGATCAGGTGTTGCCGACTGGCTTCTATGGCCGAGATATTTGACAAAGCCCAAAAAATCCAGGATCTGAAGCCATTTAGTTATTGTCAGAAAATGCCACCAATCAGGGAGTCGAAACAAGCCAAATGTGACTAAATATCTCTAGCTCTGCCCACTTCCATAAAGCAATTGGCGTAATCGTATAATCTTATTCAAGTGCGTATGTGCTTGTTTCCTGAGTTTCTGTGACAGCTGTTCATTTCTCTCTCTTTAACATTCTTTAATTTTTTTGTTTCCTTACAGATGGAGGATTGATCATTGATCATTCTGCAACATTATTCCCATTGACGTGAATCAGCAAAAACACACTTCAGCAGTTGCAGTTTATTAACCTGGAATATATCTACATTTATCATTTAACATGCTACTTATAATAATTGCCTTTGTTTAAGATTATGGATTAGTGAAGCGCTTGTGGAAGAGGTTTGTTTTCAGCTGTTTCTTGAAGGCTGAGATGGTTTCAGCAGATCAGACTGAGTCGAGTGTTTCTGAAAGAGATTCATTGTGATGAACCACTGGGTGGCGCTTATTCACTGTAGTTACTTCATTATTATGCATTCAGTTCAACAATAACCTAATTTTAGTATTCACCAATCTTGATAAATTCATAGAACAAATGCTTTGTGATATTTAGCAAGATAGAAACACTCAATTCGGTATTTTATGCTATATTTTGCATTGTGATAACTTAAGACTTTAAGACAATCCTACAGCTGTCAGGACAGTCAACATCATTTAAAAACATATTGGACAAATGTGAAGAGGATTTGCACTGCACATATTGTACTGTCAGTTTTCACTTGATTTGTTATCAATGTACTGTATTTACATACTACAATGTGCAAAGTGTATAATAATTGATACACATTGTTTTGCTTCAAAACAAAGATTGCATTATTGTGATTCAGCACAGAGCTGGTTTGTTTGGTTCATCAGAACTCAATAGAATTTGAAATCCTTATGGAGAAAATTAATTGGAAAAATACTTCTATAATATATGAATCAGGTTGTCACTTTTGCACTATATTTACATGTTTGTATTTTAAGTATATCATTTTAACTCTTGCCTTTAATAACAGAATAAATGTAACTGTTTCACTGTTATATATGATCATTATTTAACCAAATTATATTTTCAGTGAAACGACTGTGCCAGTGTTGTTTTAGTGTCAGTTCTGCTCAAAATGATTCATACCCTTGGTAAATATGAACAAGGCTGTGATAAAATAAATAAATAAATAAATCGGCATTGTTAATCCTTTTGATCTTTTATTTTAAACATTTACAAAACCTAACCTTTCATTGGAGAATAATAATTTTAAATGGAGGAAAAGTCTCGTTCTGAAATAAATGTTTTTCTCACAATTAATAATACACAGCAAAATCATCTCCAAATCAACTCTGCTCAGAGTACATTTGGTCCCTCTCTGAAGAGTAAAATAACACTGAAGCAGAGTTAAAGTTAATGAGATAATTAAGCAATTAAGTGATGATTGAGCATTAGTGATGAACACCTGCTGTTAACAAACAGAATCACTGAAGAAAAGAGAAACACAAGAACTACAAGTGACTTCAGCCAAAACCATTTAATTGGAATCAACTGAAGATAAAAATCGTTAAATCTCTGAAGATCTGGGGCCGTATGTATAAAGCCGCTCAGAGTAAAATAAGTGTGTCAAAATTCTAAGAATGATGTAATTTTACTCTTATTAGAATTAAGAATAAGTGTGATTCATAAAGGTTCTAAATTATTTAGGAGAGCTGGAGAGGTCTTCTAACCTAGTTAACAAGATGGCAGCAAAGAAGAGGAGACACACACTTTCCAATGAAGATATGATGTATTGGAGGTATATGATGACATAGAGTTGATAAAATTATATAATCTAATAATATATAATATTGTAACAGACCTAATAAGAAATTACATAACTTTAAATAAATGTAATAAATTCAATAAATATAACTTAAACAATAATTAATACATTTAATGCATATTAAATGACTTTGAATATACTTTTTATAATTTTAAATGTAACAACTTCTCCCACTCTACGAATGACTGTAGAAATGAATCTTTCTAGGTAACTGGAAAATGCAGCAGTGCATCGGTGATGACTTGAGCAGAAAGCAGGCTCATTAATAGTACTATTGCTAAACTTACCTCACCAAACATAGTGGCCAAAATTTATGTGCAATTTTTTTATGATCCTACAGTTTTGCTTAAACCATCAAAATATGAGGATTGAGGAAATATTTTTTATTTTTACGTTTCATATTATTCAAATGTTTTAAAATATGAGGGAAAGAATAAAACACTAAACTAAGCAAAGGTAGTCATCCGGCAACATTTTTTTGCAAAAAAAGGGAAAACTACAGCCACAGGTTTCAGAAAAACAAAAAAGCTCAGGAAAAAGCATGCTGACTACAACACAATTAATAAATAAAAATAATATTGTATATAGAATAAATAAAAAAATAATAATAATTAAAACAACATTTTTAATATTTTATTGGTCCTCTTGTTTTTGCATGTGTTCACAATTTCTTTGTAATTTCTTTGTATGACAGCCAGGCCAAAAATAATTTTAAATAATTTTAAATTTCATTTAATTTTCACACATGAAACGATTGACTCCAAGCACAGCTACACAATATGCTTACATCTTTTAACACATTTTTAAAAATATTTGAATTAAAGTTGAAGATGTCAATTTTCATATGCCTGGACATCACATTTGGTCACCATGTTGGTGGTCAGTGTTTCCTTTAGTTGGGCAGTTTGACTCTTGGGTTTTTGTGTGAGTTTGTGCTCTTTGTACGTGTTTACTAAAACACATCATTTGTTGCAAAGAAACCAGAAACAATGATGATCAGGTGATATAGTTTTCTGCCTCATAAAGCAGAATAGTTTACTAATCATGCTCCTGACCATTATGTGAACAAATATATAGTATAGAAAACAATAAAGTTTGAAGTCACTGTTATGGAGGTGAGTGTTTGCTTTAGATGGGCTCTTGATTCTTGATATTTTAACATTAGACTTTCTCTGGCTGCTTTAACTGTGTTTCAATACACACTTGTTACAGCAAAAATTGCAAGAGAAATTCTGATCAGATGGATTTGGTTGTTTAGTGATGGTGATTCAATCATCATGATTCACTGATCATCTCCAGAGTCTGAACTCTGAGTGTGTTGAACTCATGTAGGTTTTGCATTAATTAACATTTAGCTTTTTCTGTTTTTTTTTTTTTGTTTTGTTTTTTCTTAAATGCATTATATAGAGTGTTGAGCAGAGTCTTTTAGACACACAGACATCATGAATCAGCGTATGAACCTCAACAATGATGACAAAAAACAATCTTTTTTGTGACTTTATTAGCTTGTTCTGTGATGTTAAACTGTTTATCTTAAAATTTTGTCACCATTGTTGAGGTTTATGAAGAATCTTGATGTCTGTGTGAGTCTACATGATGCTGTCTGAATAATACTTGCAAAATGATAAAAACTTTAAAAGAATCAAAGCAGAACAGGATTTTATACATTATCACAGGACTACAGCATGAAAGAAATACAATATTCAGAGATCAGTGAATAAGACCACTGTATGATGAGAAAACTATCAATAATGAGCAATCAAATCCATTAATAAGCAATCAAATCCATTTGATCAGACTTTTTTCTCACTTTTTGTAATAAATGTGCTTTAGAAACAGTTACAACTGGAAAAAAAAGTTGAAAAGTCAAGGGTCAGGAGCCCAACTAAAGCAAGAGCTTACCTCCATAACGGTGACTTCAAACTTTATTATTTTCAATAATACATCAACACCTCATTAAGAAGTTTTGTATGAAAGAAACAAAGTCAGAGTGGTTTGTAGTGAAGATGCAGATATCTAGAGAGATCTGTTAGTGTTTCATGTTGTTTCTGTTATCTGAGTTTTGTGAGGTTATCATTGTGCTGGAGAGTAGAGCCTGTGCTTCAGTCAGTGATGATCCAGAAACTCTGATGATCTGCTGCATGTTGCTTTATTTAAAGACAGTAACTGTGTAGTTGCTGATGCAGTGATACAGCAGTTACATTAGCTCATGCATGTTTTGTTGTCAGCTAATGACTTACTGCAATAGATTTGCATTTTAAAGAAAAGGTTTTATAAAATGTGTTTACTATCGCGTAGAGCCACCAAACAGACTATAGCACTGTTTCATCCCACTTTCGGTGTGAATGGCTTTACAACTGTAACGACTATCTGTCACTACTTAAAAGAGTTTGTGAGCCGCGCCAAATTAAATGGAAGTGCGGCCACAGCTTCCTTTTCAGCTTCCTTCAGCAATGACAGTAAATCATTCCAGTCTTTACAGCCACAAAAAACACTGACGCATATTCCTGCAGCTGGCGGACCTGAATCGAACACAACAGTCTTTAAAGTTCTTTCACACCAAGGACGATAACTAGGCTATAACAATAGTCGTAAACAGCTCTAAAATTGTTCAAAATTTAAAATAAAAGCAGTTCACACCACAACTATAATGCTAATTATATAGAGACATGATATCATTGGAATCACTTTCAGAATGTTTTTTTTTTTTTTTTTCAGCTGATGAATGATAAATAAGCCAATCAGAATCCATCCTTCTTCAAAGAGCTCAAGCATAGAGAGAAAATGTTATGTCATGGCAGACAAACAAAATGTTTATGGCTACTCACTTAACCCTGGTTCCCTGAGATAACGAGAACAAACAGTTCTCTGACGCTTTTGGGGAAATTTTTCAGAATCCTGAAGCCTGATTGGTTCACGTCTGTGCAGGGTTGCCTGCCAAACAAGAAATGCCGTCCTCTCAGAATATTTTGACTGAGGAGCAGCTAGCATAACTAGGAAGCGTAGCAGCACAGCAAACTATGCAGTGCTCATTCCCATTATCTCAAGGAAACCAGGGTTACTTGAGTAACCATAAACGTTCCCTTTTGGTTTACTCGCACTGTGTCAGCTTACTGACACTTATAGGGAACTTAATCCAATAGCACATGCTACAAGCGTAGAACGGAAGAACTTGGGGGCACTCAGTCGAAGGCTCCTTGATCAGCTGCATATGGAGAGGCTCAGGTCACGGCCAGAGCCTGCTGCACAGTACAAGAATTTCAGGCTGACAACACCCGTGCTTAAAGAGCAGGGATTTCCAGGTTGTAAAATCTCATGAATGTGGACTGCAAGGACC
This sequence comes from Megalobrama amblycephala, assembly GCF_018812025.1. Lineage (NCBI taxonomy): Eukaryota > Metazoa > Chordata > Actinopteri > Cypriniformes > Xenocyprididae > Megalobrama > Megalobrama amblycephala. Next base: position 24,274,409 of record NC_063044.1, read on the forward strand.
AGCCAGCCACTACACAACTATCTGCGATAGAGACTCCACTGGACCACGCCCAAGAGGAGGCAATTCCTCTAGTGGAGTGGGACCTTACTCCTAAGGAGCACAACAAGTCCACAGATTTGCAAGCCACCGCTATCGCATCCACAATCCATCTGGAAAGTCTTTGGTTTGAAACGTGCAGCCTCCGATGCTGACAAACAGGGCCCTTATGGCACAGAGTGGATGAGTACCTGCCTGTTCTCCATGAGTGGAAGAGCTGACAGCACTTTCTGAATGGGGTGGGAAGCACTTTTGGCAAATCCTGCAGGTCGCTAACTCGCTTGACTGGCACTAAAGCCAGTAAGAGGGCAGTCTTAAGCAAGAGGGACCGAAGGCTGGTCATCTTGAGCGGCTCAAATGGAGGGCCCTGAAGTGCCCTCCATCCATCATTTCCGAGCACCATCTTGAGAAATGAAACCATTTCTGGCCGTAAAAGTGCCTTGTGAAATGAGCCCTCGCCTCCAAGATCATTCTCATGACCCCTTTGTATACCTCCTTGTTTGATACCCAATAGTTCCTTGTTGGTCTATAAAAGCAATAACTGTCCTGTTGCCTGAGCAGACCAGGATGTGATAACCTCTGACTTCCATCAGGAACTCCTTGGAGGCCAGAATTATCGCCCTTATTTTTAGACAGTCGATGTGCCATTTTTTCAAAGGAGTTGCCCATGAGACGAAGGTGATTCTGCCATCGCACAGGGTGCCCAAGCCTGTCTTGGAGGCATCTGTCATGACTACTGTCCTCCTGGAAACAAAGCCCAGCATTCTCATTCTGATAAAAACGGGATGATTTCCAAGGGACCAAGGCCTTGACGCAGTCGTGTGTCACCCTAAAAGTGTGTTGGCCCGTGCTCCATACATGACGTGGGACACAGACTTTCAAACAAAGCTGGTGGTCCAGCAGCTTCTGAAACCTCTTGAGGGGGAGAAGAGAGCCCACCTTGAACAAGCTCACGATGCTCTTGATTTCAGGGCATGCTCTTGTGAGAGCCAAGCCTGCAGTGAAAACCTCCCCCTGGAATGGAATTCGTTGGCTGGGGAGCAGCTCTTGCCAAAGTTGACTCTGAATCCGAGGTTTTCCAGATGGCTGAGGAGCAGGGATCAATTGGCACATAGCTCCTGTTTCGACTGGGCTATAAGCTGCCAGTTGTCAAGGTAGTTGAGATTCCCCTCTGTCTCAGAGGGGAGAGAAGTCTATGCTCTTTGTATGTGGAGCTAGAGAGAGTCCGAATGGAAGGGCTGAATATTATTATGGGCCTGGGTCGCTGTTGAGTCGGATGGCCTGTCTTACCATAAGTGGTGCTCCATACTACTAGGATGGCCATAGCATGCCTGATGGCTTGGGCGGTGGCTTTGGTAGCGTGCAGGGCCAAGTCTGTGACGCTGTGCAGCTCTTTGAACATTGAAGGGTCAGGTCCAAACTCAATGTCATGGAGATGCTTGGCCTGATAAACTTGAAGCACCACTATAAATACTTCCATAGTATATGAATCTGGATGTCACTTTTGCACTTTTTTTTGCATGTTTTTATTGCAAGTAAATCATTTTACTTTTGCTTTTAATAACAATTTTCAAAATGTGCACATTTTAAATAAACAGTTTCTGTGTTATAAATGACCGTTATTTAAGTATCTTTATTAGGAATTGTAGTTATTCATATTTTGAATTAGTTTTAGATCTTCTGTTTATATTTGTGCAGTCTACCACACGGTCAAACGGCTCAAAAAGTATAAAATGTATCTGCAATTCCTGAAACTCACCACTAGAGGTCACCAAACATCACAGCTTGCACTATGTAATTTACTCTGCCACTACTCAGATCAGACATCTAAATACAACTTATATTAAATATATAGCTAAATCGTGAACAAAACTATAATGAGAATAATACCATTTTAAAAAAGTGCAATATGAAATAAATGATACTGGAATGTCACATAAAACATGTGGAAAAAACCACCATGTCCATCCCCAAGTGTGCTGCACATCCCAGTGTCCTTCTACAGTATAGGTCATAAAACTGTCCCTCTCCAAGTAATCGATTAGGATGCGAGCCAAACTAAAAAATGCAATTACAGATAAAATATTTTTTCCAAATACGGTTTCTGTCATTTTAGGTAGTTCTTATCATGCTGATGTGTTTTCAAGCCATTAAATGTTGCATTTTCAGTTGAATTAGGGGAAACTGCTTGAAACATTCACTGTGTTCAGCTTTTGTTTGATTTGTTCATTGCAAACAGCTGAAAGTCTGTAAACTTTGCCAATAAACCTGATTAGCAGTGGCGGTCAAATAATTCTGATTGCAACTGTGTTTCTTTCCTTAAACAGTGTGATTTATTTTTTCATATATATATATATATATATATATATATATATATTCTAAACTTTTATAAAATTCCATTTGCATCTTTACAGATTAAAAATCCAAGATATCTCACAATATTTATGATAATCTTCTGGATCTGATTTCATAAACCAGAAGAATGACAGTAGCCACGCCCACCAGACCAGAGAGGACCAATCGGATCAGAGCTTCTGTTGGACCACACCAATGGACTTCTGAGGGGAAAAAAATATCAATGAGCCAAAAATTATTTTTGCAAAACAGAAAAATATTAGGGACTTATTCGTAGGCTGTGTGGGGAAATAATATCAGCACTGTCGTACCTGCACCCACATAGCAACATTGTGTCGGGCCAGAACCGGCCCACATCTGGCACATGTGGCATGATGATCTGGCCCACATGCTGCAATGAATTACGGCCCTTGTGTGGGCCGTTTCTGTCTGCCAGATCTGAGCCACAAGCAGGCCACAGCAATGCCACATGTCAGCCAAGAGCAAAGAAATAAACCAGAACTGGACCTTATCTGAGCCACACAATCTGTGTATATTAAGTATAGAGTGATCTCAGCCTTAATAAGCCTTTTAACAAGCAGAATCATTAAAGGAAAGAAGAGAACAGAAAAAGAAATGAGCAGAAACACAAGAACTAACTGACTTCAGCCACAGCCTTAGATGAAATCAACTGAAGATGAAAGAAGACATTAAATCTCTCAAGATTTCAACAGAGGATGATTAAACAACTCCACAAACAGCATTAACAGATTCACTTATTACTTACCAGATTGACTTTATTTCTGTTAGACATCAACAAAGGTTGTTATTGAGAATTAACAGAGGTTTAACTCTGTTTCATTTGAAGTCACCATCAGTGATGGGCAGTAACGCGCCGATTACTTTTTTCAAGTAACGAGTAAAGTAAGGGATTAAAATTGCAAAAACAGTAATTAGATTACTGTTACTTCCCCGTAAGCAGGCTGCGTTACTGCGTTAACCATGATTTTATTTTGTGAGACTGTCTCGTGACGTGAGTCGTAACGTGATAATGACGTATGAGCGCCGCGACGTCAGTGGTAACATGCGTAGTGTTGAGCAAGAGATAATATGGAGCGCGGGAGAGATCAGGATTATGCAGCGTTTAATGCTTGGAAGTACCGACATTACTTTGAGTTTGACTCGGTTAAAGGTGACAAAAACATCAGCGTCCGCTGTACACTCTGCGTGGGAAGAAAACTTTTATCTACAGCGAAAAATTCTACCTCAAATCTAAGCAAGCACCTAGCAAGCCAGCACAGTAATGTGAAACTTACTGAAAAAAACCCTGAACCCCCAACTGACATGACGACTGCGGCTACATCCAATTCCACCAGGCGAACCTCGGAGGGCCCCTCTCCTGCTACACTCAAAAAAATAACTTGTTGGTCTAACTTAATTCAATTATGACACCTATTTCCACACAGTTGAACTGATTTATTTGAACTTAAGATAGGTTAATTGTACTGATGAGTAAAATTCATGGTAATTGAATGAGATCACACCAGTTTCATTTGACATATTCTGTGAATGTTTCCTGAACATAATTCATTCTTGTGATCCAACCAGTGCATTGCAATTCAACTGGTGCCCTCGTGCAGTGTTGCTCAGTTTTCTGCACTTTTAAGGAAATGGAAAGACCTGTTAGTGTTTAAGTGTTTAATGTTTAGTTATTTTGAACATTTAAAAGAGTTTGTAGCGTATATATATAAAAATTTTTTTGTTACCATCATGGTGAAGATGTGCGCTTGTGCTTAGGCTGTGAATAGCTGTTGTACACAGACATACATGTTTCATGACCATTGAGAGGAATAAAGCTGATGACCATATGTAGACTGTGTAAATTATGTGCTGGCCCTCAAACTAATTTATTTATATTTCTATAAAAACTAAACTAAAATATCACTTTTTCATATGCAAGTAACATTTATAGCATGCAAGTAATGATCAGGTAAAGAACTTCTCATCACTGGCTTTAGCACAGTTAAAGCTTGTTGAGAACAACATAGATTGATTTCATGTAGCCACCATAGCCTAACCACAAGGTCTACACTTCAGCATAATGGTAACCTCAAAAAAATCGACATAACATAAACTCTTTTAAATGTCAAATATAACTGAACATCAAACTTTAAAAGGTATTTCCCTTTACTAAAAACACATTAAACAGCACTTAAGTTCAACATTTACTGTCCTGATCTTTCCCTACGCAAAGCATGCTGGGAACTAGAAATCCACTGCCCAGTTTCAATCAATGCAACATAAATGATTCATGTCATCCCAACACAAATGGTTTAGGTTAACCTAACATTTTGCAAATTTAATTTCATTTAACGTAATACAATTGAGTGCAAATGCCAATTAAGTAAAAAACTAAAGATTTGTGTTGGTTCAGCTTATTTTATTTAAATAAACTGAACAAGCAGCTAGAATCATTTTTTTGAGTGTAAACAGGTGAAAATAGACTTAAAACTAAAAGCAACAGGACTTAATGCCGATGAACTGAAGAAGCTCGTTGCTGGCTATATTGTCGAGGACATGCTGCCAATTTCCACTGTTGACTCTGAATCGTTCCGACGCATCATAGAAAAAATACCGACCAAACACGGTGTCAAGCTGCCACAGAGAAAGTCATTTGCGGCATACCTTGAGAGAGAATACGACATAATGGACGCTAATTTGAAGGCTGCACTCGGAGATGTAGACTTTGTTTCCACCACCGCTGACATCTGGACGGTGAATAACAAAAGTTTTATGGGTGTAACAGTTCACTGGATTAATTCCACTTTACAGCGCAACAAGGCCGCCCTAGCATGTAAGAGAATTAGAGGCAGGCACACCTATGATGTAATCGGAGCAGAGATTGAAGAAATCCATTCATCATATAGACTGCATGGCAAAGTTGTTGCCACTGTAACTGATAATGCATCTAATTTTGCCAAAGCATTCAGAGTGTGTCAGCCCTGTAATTTGGATTCTGAATCTGAAAATGAAGAAGAAGGTGATGATGAGGAACCGACTTTTACAGATGTCATAGAAGCTCTTTCAACCACATCTGGTGATGGACAGTTTAGCCTCCCTCCACACTACAGGTGTGCATCACACACAATTAACCTCATTTCAACAAGCGATGTTGACAAACATCTAAATTCTTGTGCAGACACAAAGGCTGTATATAGGAGTAGTATTGCAAAATGCTCTGCTCTTTGGACTAAAGCAAGTCGATCAACATTAGCCTCTGAACAGGTGGAGGAAGTCAGCCGCAGGAAACTAATGGTACCCACATCCACAAGGTGGAATTCCCTGTACGAGGCCATTTCCAGAATCATCACAATTCCGATGAATGAGCTGAATCCCCTGTGCGTAAAACTGGGAATCAAGTGCCTTAATGAAAGGGAGTACCTATTCTTACAAGAGTACTGCACCGTGATGAAGCCCCTGACCGTAGCACTAGACATCTTACAAGGGGATGAGTGCACCTATGGAGCTTTACTACCAACACTCACAAGCCTGATGTCAAAGACACTTGCCCTGAAAGATGACCTCTCTAGAATGACAGCCAGCCTTCCAGATGTTATTGTAAAGGTAAGATTATTATTTGATAATTGATTTGGTTGGATTTGTTGAATTTATTATGCCATTCATGGTGGGCAGATCTTACACTTTGTTTGTTTTAAGCAGTGAGTACAATTATTAAAATGATATAATATAATAAAAGATCAATTATTCATCCCCTGTTCAATATCAGGGATATTGATCATCATTAATCATGAATATTAATCTTAAAATCAATAGATGATTGAAATAAAGAGGTCAAAACAGCCTCAACCAAAATTAAATCTCATACAGTATTGATAGCACATGAGATGGTTTAGGACAGTAGAGCCCACAAAATAATTAAAATAGCCAATTTATATTGTAAAATAACTATATTCTTATTTATATCAAATTGTATTTTACAGGCCATCAAGATTCGTTTTGATGCTGTACTGGATAGCCGAGAAGGACTTCTTGCAGCGGCCACTTGTCCCAAGTTCAAACTTCGATGGCTGAGAGATGAGCGTAGGAGAGAGCATTTGAAGGAGCTTCTGACAACAGAGTGTCGTAAAGCTGCTCCTGCAGCTGACAATGCTAATGTGTCCCAACTGGCAGCCAGCCCAGCTGAAATGGACTTTTTTGATTTTGAGAACCAGTCCACAGAAAGCTTCTCAGCAGAAAATGAAGTAACTGACTATTTAAGGTCAGGGTATGAGCTTGAGATTCTAAATCAGTTCCCAAACCTCAAAAAGATGTACATGAAATACAACACTCCAACTCCATCCAGTGCACCAGTGGAACGGCTGTTTAGTTTAGGTGGATTGGTGCTTTCCCCGAAAAGGAACAGACTGTGTGATAGGAGGTTTGAGAAGCTTCTGCTGATGCGATATAACCACTGTTTCACTCCGAAAGAAAACAAAAAAACATAGGGCCTTGTCAGGGTAGCCATAAAATGAGGCTGGACTAACAGCCTAAATGTGGCATGCAACAGCATTTTCTGTTTAAAGATGTAAACACTTTAATGTTAAACTGCACTTTACTGTTAAAAGACGTAAATGTTAATAATTTGGAATACAGTCAGGAGAGACTTTCATTTTAATTATTTTATTGCTGTATTTTATTTACACCTAATGAAGGATTTTACAAAAAAAAAATTATTTTATATGCTGGAATATGCAGAAATTTAAGTTAACAGAAGGACTTTCTTTCATTAAAATATGGTGGAATGTGCAGAAAATAGGTTTAATTGTTCAAAAAGTCTGAGACTGTTGCATTTAATTTAATTTTTGCTTGATGCAATGTGCATAAAGTTAAAATATTAAAATTAATAAAACAAGTTTAAAAAAAATGTTTCATTTGATTTAATTTTAAGAATTTAAAGAATAGTATTAGGCTGAAAGGTCTATTGCTTTTTAGCGTATTCAGGTCGTGCATCATGTTTTTGAAAAATAACTTATTAAAGTAACTAGTAAAGTAACTAATTACTTTTGAAAATAAGTAATTAGTAAAGTAACTGGATTACTTTCTTGGAGAAGTAATCAGTAATCAGTAACTAATTACTATTTCCAAGTAACTTGACCAACACTGGTCACCATAATGGTGAATAGTTGTTCCATTAGTTGGGCTCCTAGCTCTTATTATACATTTGTCTTTTCTGATTGCTGTGACAGTGTGTTTGTTGTTACAGTAGCAAAGGAGGGTAAAGCAAAATGTCATCAGGTGATGATAGTTGTCTGCTGGTTGTTTTGTAGTCATCATGAAATGGCCTGATGTCTTTTGAATCTAACAATTGTGTTGCCGTTAATGCATTTACATTATATGTTACTACAGAATGAACTATTGCACCAACCAGAACATTTTAACAGACATGAGCACTAAAAATTAGTCTATGATGAAAGACACAGACATCAAGAATCAGCATATGAATCTCAACTATGGTGACAATCAAAAGTGCCACGCTGCAATGCATGCTGGGTGTTTTGTAGTATGCTGGTACCCAGCATGCATCCCACTTTTAATTGTCACCACTGTTGAGATTCATATGCTGATTCTTGATGTCTGTGTGTGTCATCATGAACTAAATTTTAATGCTCATGTATGTTAAAATCTTCTGATTGGTGCAATAATTCATTCTGTAGTAACACAGGTTATAATGTAAATTAATAGCAAAGCACTATTAGATTCAAATGATATCAGGCCATTTCATGATGACACAAAACAATCAACCAATAACCATCATCATATGATGTCATTTTACTTCAGCTGTCTTTACTACTGCAAATGTGTTTAACAATCACACTGTCACAGCAGACAGAAAAGACAAATGTACAATAAGAGTGAAGAGCCCAACTAATGGAACAACTATTCACCATTATGGTGACTTCAAATGAAACACATTAGAGTTAAACCTCTGTTAATTCTCAATAACAACCTTTGTTGATGTCTAACAGAAAGTCAATCTGGTAAGTAATAAGTGAATCTGTTAATGCTGTTTGTGGAGTTGTTTAATCATCCTCTGTTGAAATCTTGAGAGATTTAATGTCTTCTTTCATCTTCAGTTGATTTCATCTAAGGCTGTGGCTGAAGTCAGTTAGTTCTTGTGTTTCTGCTCATTTCTTTTTCTGTTCTCTTCTTTCCTTTAATGATTCTGCTTGTTAAAAGGCTTATTAAGGCTGAGATCACTCTATACTTAATATACACAGATTTTGTGGCTCAGATAAGGTCCAGTTCTGGTTTATTTCTTTGCTCTTGGCTGACATGTGGCATTGCTGTGGCCTGCTTGTGGCTCAGATCTGGCAAACAGAAACGGCCCACACAAGGGCCGTAATTCATTGCAGCATGTGGGCCAGATCATCATGCCACATGTGCCAGATGTGGGCCGGATCTGGGCCGACACAATGTTGCTATGTGGGCACATGTGTGACAGAGGTGAGTGATGTCCAGATGTTGAGTCTGGTTGCTGATGGGATTGTTCAGCACACAGCTGTAGGTGTTTTTATCCTGATATTCCACCTCCAGAGGTAGAGAGAGACTGATGCTGAGATCAGACACACTGATGCTGGACAATAAACTGTTTCCTTTGTACCAGGAGAGAGTCACATGACTCACATTCACAGCTGAACACACCAATGAACATGATGATGATGATGATGATGAAGATGATGAACAATCTCTGTTGATGACAGGAACAGGCAGATGAGCTGGAAAACATCAGAGAATAAAGATGATAACATGTCTGTCATCCGTTTAATCATTTTTGTAATGTAAGCAATACATGTCATCTCTACTCACCATAGACAGAAACATTGAGTGTTTTTTTTTTGTCAGATCCACTCCACTTATCTATAGTTGATAATCTCCAGCATGTTCAGTTCTGGTGTTTGTGATGGTCAGAGATCCAGTTTGATCGTCCAGCTTCAGTCTGTCTCTGAATCTCCCATCGGGACCATCAGATGTGGAGAGGATTCCAGCAGCTCTACTGATTTCAGCAATCAGAGAGTTTCCATGTTTCGACAGTATTTCTTCATCTTCATGTATTTCAGTAAGATCAGTGTATGAAGTGACAGAATCTCCCTCCATCACTGACACTGGCACTGACTCACCTGGAGAACAAAAAGATTTTACACAGATTAAAAATAAGAAGCAATTGATTTGTAAGATGAAAAATCAAGTTTATTTTCTAAAATAAAAATAAAACCGAACACCTCAATATTGCAATAAATCAAGGTCGACGCAACAACCTTTTAAATGTCTACAAACTCTCAAGTCTCAGTTGAGCTCAAGTCAATAAAAAGGCCATAATTAAAACAATATCCTTCAAAAAGGCCTTGTCAATATAGTGGATAAATAAAACAATATTAAGTAAAATTAAATAGTCAAAGTCTACTGTATGTGCTGGTTTAAGCCTCATCACCAGCTGCAGTCATTTCCTCATCTAATAAATCAAACACCTGTGATCAGCAACTACCTGCTAATGCACTCATTCATGTAAAGTATCCTTGTTGACAAGTTTTGGGTGAGTAAAGGCAAAATGCACAAGATATAATACCTTCAATGCCCTTAGATGGTGATATCACTTCTTTATATCAGAAACAAACTGCTGCAGAAAAAGTTAGCTGCCATGAAAAATGTAATCTGTAATTGCATTACTCATCACAAATGTATTGGAGTAAAAAGTACATTTACTTGCTCAAAAATGTAGTCAAGTAGAGAGTAAAAGTTGTCAATATCTTTGATACTCAGTACAACTACAAAGAAGCCAAAAAGATACTTATACAGAAACTAATTACATTTCCTCAAATACTTTACACCTCTGTCCAGTCAGTTGTTATCTCAGAATAAACCCCAGCAGGGTGATCAGGAATCAGCCTGAAGGGGTTTATTCTGAGAAAACAACTGGCTTTTTACACATCTACTTGCCAAATAAGTAAATAATTAGACACAAAATACTGATCTGCTTTGAAAACTTTCAGGTCCTCAGTCACAATTTAAATGTTACTGTGAATATATAACTTTGTTTGACGGGTAATATTACTGACTAACTAATAAGCAGCATGTTTTACTCTCTATTGCTGCATGTCTGTGTCTGTCGAAGTTTAATGTTTAAATATTATGCTAATTGATGTTAATGTCATCTCCGCTTCAAAGCTTGCATCATACAGTGCTTCTTAAAATACTGAATTTGTATTGTTTTATCTTATTTATATTTACATGCATTCAGAGCACCTTACAAAAGGAGAACATAAGCAATTAATTTGTCAATAATTTAAAATGGTTTCTAACATTAATTATAAACCAAATTAATGAAACTAGTTATGCATTCACTATAAGGAATACAGAATTTATTTGATTCCCAAAACAAAAGTGTTTAATAATAATAATAAAACTAAATCATTCAAGCCGATCATTCAAAACACTGAATAAGGGATTAAAGTAAGGTTTACACAGCACTGCATAACAAGACCTCGAAAAAGATTTTTGTTTTGTATGCAGACGAAAAACGTCACAAAACGTCATACGTCATCCCGCTACAGTGCGTAAAGAGCCTCCCAAATTATTACTTTCATTTTAACTAGGGAAGTAATGGCGTCGCCGTTAATACAGAGTAACAACAGATCACGTTTACTTCACTGAATCTGCGTTCATCTCTGAGCAAAAATTGAAAAATGAAGCATGTCTTTATTTCTCTCTTATTGTCGATGTGTTTATGTGTGCACGGTAAGACATACATTAAGTTACATCTCTTCCCGGTCAGCGATAAAAACGAACACAAGTCGCTGCTTAAAATTCGCAAACATTAATTTATTGCACATTGATTGGAAAGTCTGAATTTATCAGAAGTCCGAATGTGCGAATATAAAACCAACTTTACCCAAGTCGAACGAACGAGACGTAGTTCTCAGCCCAGATTCAGAGGCGTGAATGAAAACATTATGGCTAAAATATTGAAAATATGTCCCTGTAATGCTCGGGTCTAATTGTGGGTATAAACACATCTAAAAGTAACGAGTAAATGATGTGAGTAAATGTTGATAGCAGTGAATAAACTGTTCAAATGTACATTTAAATGTAGTGTGAGTCGCTTTGGAGGAATAAAAGTGTAAATAACAAATCTGAGATTGAAACAGTACACATAATAACGATAAAAATCTGCTGTATCTTAATGTTTTGGAAAATGGCACAGTTTCCTGAAGTGATATTAAGGGTAATACTATAATATTGATGTGTTGTATGATGTTCATGATGTATAAGATCATCCATGAGACTGTGTGTTTGTCTGATGCTGAGAGAATTAGGAACTAAGACTTCCTAGCTCTTCTATCCAGATAGCAAAATTCTGTTTTTACTGTTATTTCTATTCCTTATGTTCTATTTTTTATTCTTCTTCTTTATGTAAAGCACTTTGAATTACCATTGTGTATGAAATGTGCTATACAAATAAAGTTGCCTTGCCTTAATGAGTGAATGTGTGAATCAATGATGTTCTTCTGCTGTTTGTTTGAATGTGTTACAATGTGAATCCAGACAGATTTCTCTACTCACAGTCTTTATGATCTGTAGAAAAACATTTTTGATTGGCTTATAATGAACTGTTTATTTCTTCTTCAGAACAGAATTAATTTAAACTGTTTTCTTTTTCCATTGATGATCCTTTTAGTTTTAACAGTTAGTTTTGTTCTGTTCATACCATATTTATTCATCTGTTTAAATGGAATTTATAGTTTTATCTTCAGATTCAGAGCATTATGATTTAGAAACTAACTTGTTTTTCTATTGCTGGCAGTTTAAACAGTTTTGTTCTGGTGAAGATTAGGTCAGTTTCTCATCATATCATCTTTGATCTCCTTTTCTCATCATCTGATTCAGTTCACTCAATGTTTTTAGTTCACCAGGAATCCAAAGCGCAGAAGTTAAAAAGTATAAAAAATATGTTCATAAGTTCAAAATCTAGCATGAAAAATATATTCAATAGTCAGTTTTTCTGTGCTGATATTTCCAGTTGATCTCACAGTGCTGTGATGCTGTTTTAGCTGCTGTTCTTCAAAAACCCACCAGATTGAGCCATTCATCAGTTAAATCAATGTGCAACTGATTACCAAAGTGTAAAGGAAGAGTAATTTTCTAAAAAAATAATGACTGTCTGTCTTTATTATTTCAGAATCAGATTCAGGTCTGTCTCCAGATGTTTTAACAGGAATATTTGTTGCTGTTGGTGTTTTGCTCAATGTTGCTGGAGCTGCTGGTTTAATTACTGTTGCAAGCGTCAAGCAAGAAGAGGTGAGTGTAACATACAGATGGTTTAATAAGATGGAAATATGAATATTCTTTAAAACTTGTAAGAATTTTTTCTTTTTTTTTGCTCTAACTGAAGTAATGTGTGTTTAATTGAGTTTGTTGTTATTCCTTAAAAAGGTATCAGGACCAGGTGTAACAATCAGGTGAGATACTGTGAACACTGAGTCTGACTACAAAACAGATTCAGATCTGTGAGCTGATTAAATGTTTGTGTGCGATTATGTTTTGTTTCATAATATCTGACTCTTCAAGACTGATCTCACACTCTTACTTTATAAAAGAACAGTGGCATGAATACATTTCATATTATTATAATGTATGTATTATTATCATAAATATATTTATTTACCATAGGCTGATGATTTGACACTGGTCTAGGATCAGGATATGACACTTTTTACTTACAACTGAAGAAAAACACAGATCTACGGAGCCCCGGACATGACATGCAAGAAAAAAAAATTGTAGGCTAAATCATGCGCACAATTTAGTAAATCGAGAGAAAGAATTAGTAAATTGTGCGCACAATTTAATTTTTTCTTGCATGTCATGTCTGGGGCTCCGTACAGATGATTCCCAAATAATCTAAATGACAAAAAAATATAAAAACAGAAAGTACAACTTTATTAGAAAAGCAAGTAAGAGTAGCACTGCTCTTTAATACATTCCAACACGATATTTCAAGCATTTCGATGTGCATGTTGTTTAGGAAAGATGAATTATATTAATAAATGTGAAGAGAAACATCTTAGATTTAAGATATTTTGTCATTTTTTGCAGTTCCATGTCTTGTGTAATAAACATCAATCCTCTTTATTTCTTTTACCTTCTGTGAATCTGTTTTTTTTTTTATTCACAGGCTAATGGTATTGAAGATCCGTCCTCTCGTCAGAATGACACTCTATTAATGGAGACTATCAGCGACTCGTCACCTAATCAGGATGAGCCTGCCAATGACACGCCGACGTAACATTTATTATTTTAATGCTTTCATTAAAAGAGAACTTGAAGATGGGAAACAAGAAGAAATTCTCATCTCTCACAGAGAAACAGTGTCACGATACCAAGATTTCACTAGTTGGGACCAATACTAGTAATTTCAACTCGACCCATTTCAACTCATTCAAATTTAATCTAGTTCATTTTTAAGTAAATTAAATAATACATGAAAACATGTAGCCCAAATATATACTGCTCTAAATAACTTAAGGGATTAGTTTAAATTGGTTAAAATTGCCCCAAGCTTTACTCTCCCTCAAGCCATCATAGATGTGTATGACTTTCTTCTTTCTGATGAACACAATCAGAGTCACATTAATAAATCTCCTTTATAATGGCAGTGAACGGGTCCAACATGTTTGAAGCTCAAAAAAGTGAATCCATCCATCATTAACATGTACTCCACATGACTCCGGGGGTTTAATAAAGGCCTTCTGAAGCGAAGTGTTTGTGTAAAATAAAATCCATATTTAACAAGTTATAAAGCAAAATATCTAGCTTCTGCCAGACCACCTTACATTAAATATGAATATTTTTCTTACACAAACGCATCACTTCGCTTCAGAAGGCCTTTATTAACCCTCTGGAGCCGTGTGGGGTATGTGCTGGGAGACTCGGTCATTTGCATAAAATTTTCCTAAAGCATCTCCAATAAGGGTTTTCTGCAAACGAGTTCCTCACAGTTTTTCCTCACTCTGGTCAGACATGCTGCTGTTTGCAGACGCGCTCTCGTCTGATCCTCGAGCAATGCCAAAAACTGCTAAAGTGATTCAGACAGGAACAGTGAGCGATTTCTCTTTCTTTTCAGTATTGCTGTTTCTAATGTTTACAATATTTATTAGTGTCTTGACAACACTACAGGAACATCCCTGATAAAACACTAGTGTGATGTTATTCCTAACATTAATGGTACACTAAACTTGTGTTTTCAGCAGAAATCCTTTTGTTTATGTTAGAGTTGATGAATGTTTGGGTGTCGTAGCTTTGTGGTTAAAGAGTGAAGGTTCAAATCAAGGAAAATCACCATTGTGTCCTTGATCAAACTCTGAATCTCAGGAGCTGAACCTGTAAAAACTGAACCTGCACTGAAACACTAACATCAAAATGCCAAATATGTGTTTTCATAATATATTATGAACTGTTATTGACTGTTGCATATTAACCTCTTTTCTAGTATTAAGCATCTGAAGAGCATTTAATAGCATTTCACAGATATGTGTTGGTAAAACATGCATTTTGTACTGTAATGTACAGATATTTTTTTCTTTGTTAAATGTGCAAAATGAGTTGCTTTTCTTTGTATTTTGTTTTAACAAATGTCTTGTAAACGTTATTTTATGGAGCAGTTGAGCAGCTGATCAGTTTTGTTTTGTTTTGTTTGTTTTTTTACTGTAAAGTTTGTTCATTTCATGTCAGGATGAAGATGGAGACTTGTGGGGCGTTAAAGGTAAAGATTCACTCATTCACATCATCTGTTCATTATTAATGTTTTATTTCATGTTCATGCCTCTTTTCTTGAGTGTGTTCAGCTGTGCTCCACCTCGGTTATGTAATTATTTGTGTCTTTTTTATTGTAGAATATTATCACTGTGATGGAAATAATCACTTGAATACAGTCAATCCCCGGTTTCTGCAGACAGGAGTTTAATGATCCCAGTTTTGAACATCATCTGTCTGAACAAATCTCTTTGTGCAAATCTCTTTCCAGGTGTTTGATTTCTCTGTTCAAAGAGTTTATCATCTGCAGATCTCTCTGAAGGATTTAGAAGTGTATCATGGTGCCTGTTTTTGTAAATGTTTCCAGAAAAAATAATTTCAGTGTCATCACTAAAGTACTACTAACACTAAAGTCCTCACAAAAACCTGAAGCACCACCCCAGCAGAACACATAAAATTGCATTTTGAATGTAGACTTTTTATTTTATATTTTAACTTTGCATCAGTCAAGAAAAACATGCCTTGAAGTTTTAAACTGTATTATTTTCTGGGAAATGGAAATGAAATTGAAAGAACGTTGTATATTGATGTGATGAGTGCTATTAAAAAGATCTGATTCACTTGTAATGGCTTAAGTATTTTAATATTATCTTTTGTATTTTCACAAAACTAATTTTATGATGCTGGTATGCAAAATTTAGGCAGTATGTTACAAAAACAATGTTTTAGCTGTATATTTTAGAAAATGCTGCAGTGGATCAAAAATAATATATTAACAATTACTTTAAAAACAAACAAATTACAATATAAAAATAAGACAAAGAATGAGATGAATTATAATTTAATAAAATGTGAGAACTTTATTATACCAAAAGTGTTCTTAATAAAACATTAAAAAAATCACTTAAGAAAATAACTGACTTCAAAATTTTCCACACTGAATATTTAGAGAATGTTCTTATAACAAAATTCTGTTAGCTGGGAAACTATGATGTCAATATAAATATTGTTACTCTTGCTGTTCATAGTTTGTCCTCACTTACTGCATACTTTTTAAGAATATTGTGTGAAATAGTATACAATATGCAACAAAAAATGTTTCAGAGTAGTATGCTGCAGTGTTGTCACATGACCCACATTACCTACAAATAAACATGCTAACCATGCTAATTCTTTTTTTTTAATGTGTAAAATGAGTAAAAATGTCCTACCTTTCGACTTTCTTCACCAACGGTCCTGATCTAACCCATAAAAATTGTTTGTTGGTGTAAAATCAAGTTGATTAGGTGAAATTAAATCATGTTTTTCACTGTAAAATCAGTTAATTATATTTGATTTTGCTTGAACAAATAAAAGTACACTGAAAAAAACTGTATCAAAAATGTGGTAATGTAAATTAACTGGTTAAAATAATAATAATAATCCTGTTTGACTCAAATTGATTAGATTAGATCATTTTAAGGGTTCAGGAAACAATAAAGCTCCTTAAAGGAATTATGCCACTTTTACTGTGTTGAATACTTCAGTTTTGCCATTAATAAATGAACTCAGAAACAAACAATTAACACAATATTAACATACTTGCTACTATTAACTAACAAGAAACTCTGAATAATGGATAATAGGCCTATATAATTAATTAATTCTAAAGTTAAGATCATGGAAACTCACTAGTAATGAATCAACAAATCTTTCAGAAGGAACTAATTATTTGGATCAGTAAGTGAAGATCATGGAAACTCACTAATGACTAAACTCATTGTAAACTTTTGAGCTCTTTGTAAGGTTTTGAATAGCAATTACTCTCCATCCTTCTAAAGGAATTACTGATTATTTGGATCAGTATTCTAAAGTGAAGATCATGGAAACTTTCTAGTAATGACACAAAGTGTTAACAAATCCATGGGAAGGAATTATATGCTGATAAAGCTTAATGACGTCAGTCATTACTGGAGTTGTCATGCTTTTAACATTAGAATACATTTCTAAATAATTAATTGCTTCTGAACAATTTGGGAATATTTCATTACTAGTGTGTTACCATGATCTTCTCTATTGAATTACATTATGCATTATTCATATTAATCATGAACTTGTTGATTTTTTTTTTTTTTCTTCTATAATTCAAAGTAAAATCAAAACCACAAATCCCTTTACACTGGTTTATAAATGTCAAAATGAGCTGCTGGGTCACTGTTTAGTGCATGTCAGTGACAGTCTCTTTATCTCTTTCTTTGTATCAACTCAAATTTGTAGTTTAAATGAACTCAAAATTTTAAGGCAACCTGGCTAGACTACTTTAAGTTAAACCAACAAATTAATTTTACAGTGTAGTTTGTGTTCTTATTTCTCTTTCTTTCAGTGTTTGTTCACAGCACGTTTGAAGAACATTATAACTTATAAAAACGTTCCTGGAACGTCAAGAAAACTGGACGTTTTTAATGTTCCCAGAACAACACTGAATATTTAGAGAACGTTCTTATAATTGTTAGCCGGCCGTGTACCATCTCACATTGCTGGATGGAGTGTGC
This sequence comes from Megalobrama amblycephala, assembly GCF_018812025.1. NCBI lineage: Eukaryota > Metazoa > Chordata > Actinopteri > Cypriniformes > Xenocyprididae > Megalobrama > Megalobrama amblycephala. The sequence continues at coordinate 24,292,117 of NC_063044.1, forward strand.
ATCAATGCCAGGGTTAAAGCTCATTAGACTCAGGTCCTCAATCACAATATAAATGTTACTGTGAATATGTTTGTTTGACGGGTAATATTACTGACTAACTAATAAGCAGCATGTCTTACTCTCTATCGCTGCATGTCTGTCTGTCGAAGTTTAATGTTTAAATATTATTCTAATTGATGTTAATGTCATCGTTACTTCAAAGTTGCATCATACAGTGCTTCTTAAAATACTGAATTTGTGTTGTGTTTTATCTTATTCATATTTACATTTATGCATTTAGCTTTTATCCAGAGCAACTTACAATAGGAGAACATAATTTGTCAATAATTTAAAATGTTTTCTAACATTAATTATAAACCAAATTAATGGAACTAGTTATGCATTCACTATAAGGAATACAGAATTTATTTGATTCCCAAAACAAAATAATGTTTTAAAATAATAATAATAATAATAATAATAACTAAATCATTCTAGCCGATCATTCAAAACACTGAAATTAAGAATAAGCAATCTGTACTACCGTTTTAAAATAAGGTTTACACAGCACGATAAACAGACCTCGAAAGAGACTTTTGTCTTGTATGCAGACTAAAAACGTCACAAAACGTCATGCGTCATTGCGCTACAGTGCGTAACGAGCCTCCCAAATTATTACTTTCATTTTATCAAGTGAAGTAGCGGTGTCGCTGTTAATACAGAGTAACAACAGATCACTTTTACTTCACTGAATCTGCGTTCATCTCTGAGCAAAAACTGAAAAATGAAGCATGTCTTTATTTTTCTCTTATTGTGAGAAGGAGGTCTCTGCGGAGCAAAAAGGGGCGGTTCCCAACTTTGGGGTGTTGTCACACTAGAATAGGTGTTTTTTAACCTCTTTACCTGATTTGCTCAAATCTAGTGGGAGATTTCCAGAAAAACAATAAGAAATATGTCTTGTATATGAATGTAAGTGTTTTATTTAAGTCGTTTAATAGTTGTTTAACGTTTCCCCAGCTAACCAAAATATGTGACTGTTACGTAACTGCAACGTAATTTGGTGACCAAACTTTCGTCGTGGCGACGTAACTAGTTACGTTGTGGCAACCGGAAAAGTGAAATTCCCGGATACGTTGCCACAACGTAACTTTGTGACGTTGCCAGTTAGTAACTGCGACGTCGTGGCAACGTTGTGTATCAATGGTTGTGTGTTGGTAATCAGTTGGTAATTTTTATATTTATTTATTTTTCTATGGGGCGGACATGCAGTAATTTAACCTAATTTATGTCCTCATTTGCCCAAACTAATTTAAAGGCTATTCCAACAGCTGTGAACAATGAATGCAGAGCTCAAAATGAATTCAATTCATTTATTTTGAAAAACACGCAGAACATGAACAAAAATCCAAATAAAAATAATAAAATACACCCAAACTATAAATAAAAACATATCGCCTACAGCGAAACATAAAATAAAAGCATTCAAGACGTTTTGCACTCAGTATCATTAAAAACATATGCTATGCTAGCGTAACATTTTGCCAACATATATTTCAGACGTTCAATCACGGAGGTAAAAATATTAACATAAAGTACTTAAGGTAGACTGTGGGTAATGTTACTTAACCAATCTGACGCAGTTGTTGAACTTTATTGCTATAAAACTGACGAGAAACACGGAGAAACGTCGACGCTGTCCTCTCCAGCAGCTTGAATGTTTTCCCGGTTGTCATGGCAACTCTAACTGCCACCAGCACTAACGTAAACATAACAATAAAAAAGGTTTTGCTTCTTTCCAAAGTTAACTTTATACATTTTTATAAAAGCCATTTATTCGTTGTCACCTCGGAAAATAAATTCTTCTCTCAGAAAAATTAACTATTTAAATTTAACCATTTGTGGAGGCGCGCGCTGTATGTCACGTCACTATATATAAAAAGCAATCATCCATATTCTGACTTGGTGAAAAGAAACTTTTTTTTTTTTTCTTAAGGGACATTTCAGTCTTGTGTCTGACGTTTAATTACACATTTTAAATGGCAAATTCTGGTAATAATAACATATAAAGAACGCGTAAATGATGGTAATGAAATTACCAGCACATGACGTTGCTGTAACGTTGCCAGTAAGTCATGGAATGACCATTATATTACGAATAGAGTACGTATCTGGGAACGTCCTTGGTTTTCTTATAACGTTAGGAGATCGTACTGACGACGTTGTGATATGGTAATTTGATGGTAATAATATTACGGCCTACAACGTTGTAGTTACGTTACTAGTAAGTCATGGAATTACCAATATATTACGAATAGAGTACGTATCTGGAACGTCCTTGGTAATCTTATAACGTTAGGAGATCGTACTGACGACGTTGTGATATGGTAATTTGATGGTAATAATATTACGGGCATACAACGTTGTAGTTACGTTACTAGTAAGTCATGGAATTACCAATATATTACGAATAGAGTACGTATCTGGAACGTCCTTGGTAATCTTATAACGTTAGGGGGTTGTACTGACGACGTTGTGAGATGGTAATCTGAAGGTAATGAAATTACTGGCATGCGACGTCATAGTTACGTTGTCAGTTAGTAAGTCATGAAATTACCAAAAAGTACGAATACATTACGTAACTGTTACGTCGTGTGTTAGCTGGGTCTTTTGTGTGAATATGCTTCCTAGCTCGTTGTAAAAAGCTTCAGGCAATCTACTTTTACTCACTTCTAGCGAGAACTATTATCAGCTAACATTCGCTGTTCTATTTGATGAATCTTTTAGTCACTTGATTTGTTTTAGTTTTACTATCAGGTTGAGGCTACAGTGTCTGTGGTCAATAAAATTATTATAAGTTTAAAGTCCTCAGAGTCATCATTTCAGGTTAACACGTTTTCTTTATTTTAAAGCTTACACAAGGTCAGTAAATAGTCTCATTAATGCACATAAAGCTTATACTTGTACAATATACGCTGAGACAGTCATGTGTTTCTGTGTGGTTGATAGCCTAAAAAAAAAAAAAAATAACACAAAAAATTAAAGTTAATATAAATCACAAGCACTGTCTAGCCTACGTATTCTCTCTGCTCGTCTGTCAATATAGTGCAGTAGGCTAGTTATGCCATTTTAATATTATATACGGGCAGGAGTTAAATTGGGCCGGGGCCGTCCGGGGCTGAGCCCCGGCACATTGGCTCACCGGGGCTCGACATACGCTTGTCCGGGACTGCGGGACAAGTGGATTTTTTGATGTGAAAGAAAATTTTACTTGCCTGACCGGATAAGTAGCTTGATTAAAATGTCAATAACAACCAAAACGCGAAAATTATTCATTTAGCTTAAGTGGCGATTGATAGTGGATACTAATATAGCTATGTAATGTATTGGAGGTGATAGCCTGTTGCGCTGTTGAGGCGCACTAACCTCTTGAGGAGAATTCAAAACAAATGAGCTCTGTTCACACAAACAAAGTCTGTTATCAAGTTGCAATAAAAATTCAATATGTGGGGTTTTTATAGCTAGCTATTTAAGACATATGATAAAGTTAAGCATCACACGACCGAAAGTGCTGAATTCCTGAATATCACCTTAATCGAAATTGACACTAATTTCATACAACAGTTCAATAAACAAGTAGTTAATATTAATTACTTACGTTTTAGGTGCAATATTGCCTGTTTTTGTCTATTGTAGCAGCGAAAATAGTTCCAAACAAAGCAGAACCAGCCCCACACAGCAAGGGACTCCGTGGCGGATCCGCATTCAAGTCGCCAAACCCGCGTGACTGTCACATCCGTTTTTGACGCCGCCCAGAGGATCAGTCCGCATCCGGGCGGCACCATAAATTCTACTGTCAATCAGCGGATCCTGAGCGGACCCATGTCGGATCCGCGGACGCGCACGCGCCTTTACTGTAACGGTTGTATCGATTTGCGGGTCCCAAACGGACCCGCGCGGAGGTAAGGTTTAAATCGCGGATGCGGAGCGGATGCAGCGCGGAGCCAAGGCGGGTCCGTGATCCGCCTTCGTTGCGGATCCGTCACTGCGAGCAAGTGGACTCCGATACGGGTCCGTTCGCGGCAGAGGTGGAAAGTCCAGGGCTCAGAAAGTAAAAGTCCTGCCATATTTTTTTTCCACCCACTGAAGCATTAATGAGATAAATAAGTGATTAATTGAGTGATGATTGAGCATTATTGAAGACACCTGATGATAACAAGCAGAATCACCAAAGGAGAAAATCACAATTTTTAAGACACCATCACAGTGGTCATGGTTTGCTTTAGTTGGGCTTTTTGACCCTTCACTTTTTAATATTAGAATTTGTTGGGCAGTTTTAACTGAATTATAACAGCCAGACAAGCAAAGAGAAAAGCTGGTCAGGTAACGTTGGTTATGTTTTCACATAATCATTATTTGATCTGAATCACTGAACTCATTTAGAGCCCAATCTCTGAGTTTAGATTTACATTATTGATTACAGCACAAAATCAGCTTTATCAGTATAATCCAAATGGTTTCACAAAAGTTGCTCTGAATAAAACAAAAGAACGTTTCTTTAAGGCACACACAGACATCAAGAATCAGCCTGTGAATCTCAACAACGGTGACAAGCAACATATTCTGATCAACTCTGAACATTAGAAAACAAGCTTAAAAAGTCCCATAAAAACAGCAAAAAACAAAATAGTGAGAATAAAGAAATTACTAAAACAATTCAGCTCATAATTTATTCATGCAGCAATGCATGATGGGAGCCATGGATGAGTTTGATTGGTGGCACCCAGAATGCACTGCAACATGCTTTATGATGGCCACCACTGTTGAGATTCACAGGATGATTCTTGATCTCTGTGTGTCTAAATGAGGGCTTTTTTTCTAAGAACTTTTGATGAAACCTTTGAATTATTTTGAAAAAAAAAAAAAAAAAAAAAAATGGATCTTGTGCTGCAGAATCACAGTGCTGCTGTAATCAATAATATAAATCTAACTCAGAGATTGGGCTCTAGATGAGTTCAGTGATTCAGATCAAATAATGATTATGTGAAAACATAACCAACACCACCTGATCATGTTTTAACTTTGCTTGTCTGGTTAGTTTTAATGCAGTTAAAACTGCCCAAGTAAATTCTAATGTTAAAAAGTCAAGGGTCAAGAGCTCAACTAAAACAAACCCTGACCTCTGTGATGGTGTCTTAAAAATTGTGATTTTCTCCTTTGGCGATTCTGCTTGTTATCATCAGGTGTCTTCAATAATGCTCAATCATCACTCAATTAATCACTTAATTATCTCATTAACTTTAACACTGCTTCAGTGGGTGGAAAAAAAATATGTCAGGACTTTTACTTTCTGAGCCCTGGACTTTCACTTTCTGAGCCCTGGACTTTCCACCTCTGCGCGATACCTCCGTGGTGGATCCGATACGGAGTCCTTTTGCTGTGTGGGGCACATCTCGCAGCTACGCTCAGCCGTTTCGAATGATTCAGTGTTTTGAACGAATCGGTTGAGTGAAGATTCAATGGCCCATTCATAAACAACTGCTTCAATCTTGAATGATTCAGCCTTTTGAATGAATCGTTTGAATAAATGAATCAGTGGCTCACTCATTAGGACGGTCACTTGTCGCCATCTACTGGCGGTTTAATTTCATGTTAAAAAGTATAAATTTAGAACCAACATTTCTTATTTGTATATTCAAAAATATTTAAAGAATCTCATAACATTATTGAATGCAGTTGTACTTTTCAGTGTAAATTATTTAATTTGGTAACAGCCCTATAGTGTCTTAATATTTTAATTTATCAAATTAAAAGATTAAACATAAATGTAATTAGATGCCTTTATAAAGGTTAATAAAATACCCCCAGGGTAAATTACATAAATATGCAGATTTAAATATGTCACTGCTGATAAAACACTGATGAGAATGTTGCTTGTTTCAGAAATTATATTTACACAAAAAGCTACAAGCTACTTTTTTACTCTGTCAAGTAAATGACCAATTTAATACAAAACAATTAGCACAAAACAAAGCTTAATGTCAAACTCTGTATTTTGTATTTATATTCTTTCCTTTAATGGTAGCATCACTCTTATATTTGATACTGACACAAAAGAGCAGAAACAGGCCTAGTAGGCCTACAGAAAGATTTTATTGTCATCAGATGTTTGCACACTAACAGCAGTATAGAATTATTTTGATCTGCATTTTAGTGTTCATAGCAGAGGGCTCTCTCAACTTGATATATTTTGTTATGGTTTGTCAATTGATACGATTTTGTAGTCTTCACATACACATGCACCCCTGAAACCACAGAGCCCCCCCACATAAATCCCAATTTAACCCCTGTATACGGGGCAGTGCAGTATAGGCTAGTTATGCCATTTTAATATTATATACGGGGCCTAAAATTAACACCCGACCACGCGCCAAATGCGGGTGAATTTTGCAATTGGCAGGTAAAACTGTCAATCTACCTGCCACAATGGCAGGTAGCCAATGAGAATTGAGTGATTCAGTTTTTTGCGTCTGTTGTTGTTTTTTTTTTTGTTTTTTTTGGGGTAATCAAAATGTGCCGGCACATACTGGGGTAAAGAGGCCAGCTGAAACGAACAACCAGCAAAAAGATGAGGATGAGTCAAAGAAAAGTAAAAGACGACGTTTTAATTCAAAGTGGACAATTGGCGACAATGGTTGGTTCGTTAGTGGCTGATTTATGACAGCAGTACAGACGAAATGTATAGCCTACTGCAGTGACTGCCGTATGTGGCTCAGAGAAAGCAAAGTCAAATCCTTTTGTAATCGGGATTTAAAATTAGAAGCAATTAAGGACTAGCCTGACTACGTCAGACTTCCTACTTCCGCTCAATTTCATTTCGCTTCTGTACTCAGTCTGATACAGCGTCAGAGCTTTCTGTTTGCCACCGGTCTGGAAACAGCCGGGCAATCAACGAACAGAGGCGGGCTGAGAGCCGTGACGGAGATGCTAAGCGCCGAGTTTTACATTGTAGGTTAGAGAAATCGAAAACCGAAACGACCGCAGAAATGGGAAACGAGACACGGGATGCAATTCGCTCTGTTATGGAGAACATTCAACTCTTTTTCAAACGGTATTTCGCTCGCATCATCATGTGTTTACAACAGGTTTACAGTGGAAGTTCAATCATAGATTTGAGTTCGATGCATGATGTCTGTGCTTCGATGCGGCATAACATACGTCATAACTAAACGTATCTGATTGGCTTACGGGTAACCAATGATTTTAAACTTCAGACAAGCGCGACCTAGCGAGAGAGAAAACACTTCTCTATTATGCCATTCCAGACTCTGTCTACGAAGCAAAGTGAAGTAGCAGAGTCTGGTATTACCAGGCTAATTAAGGACCACGAGTCATCAAAAAGCCACCTACACACGATAAGTTGCAAAATAGCAAAGACTGCGCTTCCGGAGGAGACTGCAGCGGTCAAGGCACTGACGTCCATGAAAGCAGCGCAGTTTGAGAGGATGCGACTTCTCTGACTACGTTTGGATGTGCGAGTAAGTATTAAACTGTTGGAGATGGGATGAGATGAGATAAAGCAAAGCTGACGTTGGTTACGGTACAATGACAGTTACACAGATCTGTACACATCTGTGTAACTGTCATTGTACCGTAACCTGACAGCAAAATCCCCAGTGTTAAATGAACACCCAAAGTAAACATATGACTCCATCTTGCCGGGTGTTAAAAAGTAACTCTGACGCAGTGTTAAAGTCAATGAGATAATTGATTGATGTCTGAGTGATGATGACAATTAGTGGAGACACCTGATGATAATAAGCAGAATCACTGAAGAAACAACAAGAGAAAAAGAGAGAGACACAACAACTACAACTGACTTCCAGCCATTAAACATTATTACACTTATTATTAACCAGTTTGATTTGATTTCTGTCATACATCAACAAAAGTTCTTACTGAGAATGAACAGATGTTTAGATGTTAAAGTTTTAATGAAAGTTTAGTTTGAAGTCACCATGATGGTGAAAAGCATTTCCTTTAGCTGGGCTCTTGTCTCTATTAATTAACATTAATTTATTTCTGGCTGTTCCAACTTTGTGTTTGTAAAGCACATTTGTTATAGTCAGAGAAACTATGATCTATGCTTTGTTTCCCAATAGTGCTGTAAGCCAAAGGTTATCAGTTTAGGTTTACAATGCTTTGGGAAGCACAGTCATAAAGGTGTTGTTTTGATTATGACATTCTTTATGTGAAATGGTCAGATTCATTGATGACATCCAGTATTGTCAGTCATATAGATGTTATATTATTTCTTTCTATTAAATCTGTTACCACTTGAAATCTAGAAGAGCTTTTATAATCTGAAGAACAGAAAGAAAAAAAAAAAACACAGACATCAAGAATCAGCATATGACCCTCAACAATGGTGACAATCAAACAAAGTGCTTCATGTTGCAGTGCATGATGGGAGCCACCATTCAAATCTCATCCATGGCTCCCATCATGCATTGCTGCATGAATAAATTATGCAGATGAATTGTCCTGTAATTTTCGTTGATTGTTCATGTTTGCTGTATTTTTCTGTTGTTTTGTTGTGACAGTAGCTTGTTTTGTGATGTTCAGAGTTGATCTGTTTGTCAGTATTTTGTATTTATTTATCATCACCGTTCTTGAGAATCATATGCTGACTCTTGATGTCTGTGTGTGTGTGTGTTTATTTTTCTTGAGTCTTCAGATTATAAAAGCTCTTTTGGATCTCAAGTAGGAATAGAGCAAATGATATGTTTAGTCTGTTTTCAAATGTTATGTCAAATTTTCTCATTGTTTTTACAGTAATATTCACTACCTTGGTTATATATGAGCATCTTTAGATTTTTTTCCTTTAGATCTTTAGATTTTTCTGTATTTAGCAGTTGCAAATGTAAAATGTACGGTAAACTATTTATGTTCTTCATATTGTACTGTATTTTTAGCGGTAAAATACGGCAGCTGTGGTTGCCAGGAATTTACCGTAAAAATGTATCTGGTCAAATAAAATGCTGTAATTTGTTATACAATTTCACTGTGTTTTTTTACTGTCAAAGGTTTTAATAAGGTTTAACATATTTCTGTTATTTTTACAGTTATTTACCATAATAGGGTCTATCCTATTACTGTTAAATTAACAACAAATTACTGTATATATTATTATATTACAACTTTTTTTTTACTGCAAATATCCGTAAAAAGCTATGTATTTCTACCATGATTTTGGTAAAAAAAATGGTAACACTTTACTTGAAGGGGTGTGCATAAGACTGACATGACACCTTCATAATCTTGACATGACACATGTCATGATATGAAGGAGGTTTTATGCATGTTTATGACAACTGTCATTAAATGTCATTCGCTCAATTATGTCATTTTTAATGCAAAGATGACATTGTTTGAGATGTCTTTGTTACGACAACTTGACATAAACCAACACATCATAACTGTCAGTGTCTTGTCATGACAACTTGACATTAGCAAACATTCATAACCTGTCATAAATATGACATAGCAGATTAATTATCAAACTTAAAAAAACTACTTAGCTTTATGGGTTAACATTACATTACATTATTTTGGTAACATTTCATTATAGGGAACACATATATAAACGATTAACTATGACTTTTCCCTCAATAAACTCTTAATTTACTGCTTATTATAGTTAATTGTTAGGTTTAGGTATTGGGTAGGATTAAGAATGTAGAATAAGATCATGCAGAATAAGGCATTAATATGTGCTTTATAAGTACTAATAAATAGCCAATATTTTAGCCATATGAATGCTAATAGTAATAAGCAACTAGTTAAAAGACCCTAAAATAAAGTGTTACCATTATTTTATAACAGTGTCATCTTTTTTACGAAATTTGAAATTGTCTATTATCTGACCTTCTGTTGGTGGAAACTTAAAAAAAAAAAAAAAAAACATGAAATGAAAAATAGTCATGACGCTGTTATAAAATTATTTGTCAGAGTATTGTCACTTAATGACATTTTAATGACAAGTTCAATTTGTACCACTGTACTTGAGGTCAAGATACATATTCATGACACTATTATAATGGCCTCATGACAGCCAATGTCAAAACCAACTACATGACAGTTTAATGCAATGTTAACCCATAAAGCTAAATGATGTCAAGTTGTCATGACAAAGACACTGACAGGTTATGATGTATTGGTTTATGTCAAGTTGTCATAACTCGGACATCTCAAACAATGTCATCTTTGCATTAAAAATGACATAATTGAGCGAATGACACTTAATGACAGTTGTCATAAACATTCATAAAACCTCCTTCATATTCATGACANGAGTGGTGGGAACTTTGGGCACATATCCAGGCCGGGGTCTCAAGATAATGTGAGAGTTACCCGGCCCGAATTCCAGGCACGCTTTGTCAACCGAGAAAGCCTGCAGGTCCCCAACCCTCTGAACTGAAGCCAAAGCCGTCAGGAGTGCAGTTTTCAATGACAAAAACTTGAGCTCTACTGAAAGCAAGGGTTTGAAGGGAGCCCTTTGAAATGCAGAAACCACTGCGAGGTCCCAAGAGGGAACTTGTTGAGGGCGAGGTGGATTAAGCCTCCTAGCTCCTCTCAGGAACCTGATGATCAGGTCGTGCTTCCCTAATGGCTTACCGTCAACAAGATCATGGTGAGCTGCAATGGCATCCACATAGACCTTAAAGGTGGAAGGAGACAGCCTTCGTTCCAATCCTTCATGAAGAAAGGAGAGCACTGACCCAAATGGGCAGGAGCAGGGATCTTCTTGACGAGAAGAACACCAAGTGACGAAGAGGTCCCACTTCAGGATATAGGCCTAGTAGACAAGGCTCTAGCTGAAGTGAGGGTAGCAACCACCTGAGGTGGCAAGGTACCTAACCTTTCCGTGACCTGTCCAGTACCCACTCATGCAGGTTCCAAAGATCGGGACGTGTGTGCCACAGGGTGCCCTGTCTCTGAGAGAGAAGGTCCTTACTCAGAGGGATAGGCCAGGGAGGGGCTGTCGCGAGGAGAACTTGTTCGGAGAACCAGGTCCGGCCGGACCAAAATGGCGCAACCAAAAGAACCTGCTCCTTGTCCTCCCTGATCCTGCAGAACGTTTGTGCCACAAGGCTCACTGAGGGAAATGCATACTTGCGCATGGCCCGCGGACAGCTGTGTGCCAGAGCATCCGTGCCGAGAGTGCCCTCAATCAGGGAGTAAATCAACTGGCAATGGGAATTGACTGGGGAGGCAAACAGGTGTGTTCCCAAGTGTTCCAAAATCAGCTGACTGGGGATGGAGTCTCCACTCACCAGGGCGAGACTGTTGCCTAGAAAGCTTGTTGGCCGCAAAATTGAGTCTGCCCTGGATATGAATGGCACGAAGTGACCTAGATGCTTCTGACTCCACAAAAGGTGATGGCAGGCGAGTTGCGACATGCGACGAGAGTGTAGACCTTCCTGACGGTTGATGTACGCTACAGTTGCAGTGTTGTCCATACAGACCAGGACGTGCTTGTCTCTTAGCCGGACCCTGAAGTGGTGCAAATTAAGCTGAACTGCTAGCAACTCAAGGCAATGACATGCCACTGAAGTTGGGGTCCTGTCCAGGAGCCTGACGCAGCATGTCCATTGCACATGGTGCCCCACCCCGTGGCAGAGGAATCTGGTGAAACAACAACATGCCTGGACACCGGAGCTAGAGGAATACCTACCCGTAGAAACGAAAGGTCCAACCACAGGGTACAGGTCTGACGGCATGGAGCAATCCCAGCGGAATAACTGCCGCTGCAGATGCCATATGCCCCAGGAGCCTCTGAAATAACTTCAGTGGAACTGCTCTCTTGCCTCTGAACTGAGTCAGGCAGTTCAGCAGAGACTGTGCGTGCGTGCATAAGCTGCGCGAACATGGCGACCGAGTCTATTTCCATACCGAGAAAATAGATCCTCTTCACAGGGGAGAGTTTGCTCTTTTCCCAGTTGACCCAAAGGCCCAGACGGGCGAGGTGTCTAAGCACAAGATCCTTGTGCTCGCAAAACTGATCTCGAGAATGAGCCAGAATCAGTCAGTCATCGGAGTAGTTGAGAATATGAACACCTTGAACCCTGAGGGGAGCAAGAGCTCCCTCCATGACCTTCTTAAAGATGCGGGGAGACAGGGCCAACCTGAACGGGAGAACTTTGTACTGATATGCCTGCCCTTCGAAAGAGAAACCGAAGAAACGGTCTGTGTCGAGCAAGAATGGAGACATGAAAGTATGCATCCTTCAGGTCGATAGCTGCAAACCAATCCATGGGACGAATGCATTAGAAAATGCATTTGGGCGTTAACATTTTGAACGGGAGTCTGTGAAGAGTTTGGTTTAAGGCACGCAAGTCCAGGATCAGCCATAATCTCCTTGCTGCGGCTGGTGTGGAGGCTGCTGCTGTGGCCGTGCAGGAGCGGAGAAAGCCGCAGGAGGGTGCCCTCAGTGATGAGCAGGATGAGGCTGCTGAGCTGGCAGCTGTGCAGGAGTAGCAGCAGTCCGCTGGGGCAGAATATGTTTTATAGCCTCAGACTGCTTCTGTGCGGCAGAGAATTGTTGGGCGAAACTCTCTATCACATCGCCGAAAAGGCCAGCATGAGAGACCGTGGAGTTGGGGACATGAGTCCAATCAGACTCCGTCATGTCTGCCAGGTTTAGCCATAGATGGAGCTCCTGGACTACATATGTGGACATCAACTGATCAAAGGAACACACAGTGTTCTCTGTGGCAAGGCACGCCTCCTAAAGGACTCCTGGGTCAGCACCACCCTCGTGCAACTGCTTCAGCAACTTGGCCTGATAGACCTGTAGCATTGCCAGGTGGAAGTGGCTTGACCCGCAGCTCTATAAGCCTTGCCCACAAGAGTGGACAAGAACTTACAAGTCTTGGAACTTACAGAGCTTGGGATCACCGTGCCAGGTGGAAGCGCTCTGGGGACACAGTTGCAACGCGACTGAACGCTCCACTGGGGGGATCCCCGCATACACTTTGGCCACTCTGCCGTTGAGGGCAGTGAAAGCGGAGGAAGCACCTGAACGGTTTCGGGCAGTTAAAGGTGCCTTCCATGAACTGGTGACTCGGGGATCAGACTCGGGCAACGCTGTCATCCCAGAGGAAGAAAACACAGGCGAATCCTCATCTCCCGAGGACTCAAGGCCGCCCTGTGATGCGGCGATCGACATTTGGTCGTCCTCCGGAGCCCCGAATGAAACACTGGGTCCCATTTTTTTTATTTTCTCAAATTAGTCTTTCTCTTAAAAGGAGTGGTGTATGTGTGGGTTAAACTATCTTTCTTGCCAACAAAACTTACACAAGGTTTTCCTTTGGATAGCGACTTCCTTTTTCTCTTTGTTTCTCTGTTTGATTTTTCCATCATCTTCATGATCAAAATCTCCCTCTTCTTCTGCTGTGACTGAACCTCCAGATCTCCTCTTCTCTCCATCTTCTGGTGTTTCTTCTCTTGCTTCCTCATACAAGTCAGAGATAAGAAATTGGACCTGGTTTTCTTTGAGTATCTTCTCCACTCTTTCAAGTATCTCAGAGTGCAATCCTGATTTTCTTTCATCAAACTGAAGATGTTCACCTCCACACTCCTTTATTAATTGATGAATACAGTTACTGTTTATCTCTCTCTCATCAGTCAACACTAAAGTGTGTATAGGAGCCTCCTTACTGAATTCATTCAGCACATATTTCACTCTATGTCTGTTATTGTCACTGAAGTCGTTCTGCTGCAGTACAAGTATGATCACATGAGGTCCAGGAGCAGACAGATTCACACACTCTTTCACTCCCTGTGTGATCTGAGAGATTGACAGATTTGGCCTCAGCAGGTGAGGAGTGTTGATGACTGTGACGTCTCTGTCCTTCAGTTTTCCTCTGTGTTTCTCAATGTTCAGCTCTACATCAGCAGGTGCTTCACTCTCAAACGGTGCTCTTCCTAAGATGAAGTTTCCCACTCTGTTGTTTTCTGTTATATTCTTCCCCAGCAGAACAATCCTCAAATCACTCACTGGAACACAGAACACAAATAACAGTAAAACTCGACCCGTGATCCATGAACAGAGATGTCAGATTTCAGATTGAAGGTACTGGACCAGATCAACAACTGCCATTGAGATGAGTGGAGATGTGAACACAATCTTACACTATTTTACACAGATTTTTAAAATGTTTTTAAAAGAAGTCTCTTCTGCTCACCAAGGCTTCATTTCTTTGATTCAAAATAAAATAAATAAATAAAACAGTAATATTGTGAAATATTTTTACAATTTAAAATATGTTTTTTATGTGAATATATAGTAAAGTGTAATTTATTCCTGTGATCAAAGCTGAATTTTCAGCATCATTACTCCAGTCTTCAGTGTCACATGATCCTTCAGAAATCATTCTGATATGATGATTTGCTGCTCAAGAAACATTTATTATTATTATCAATGTTGAAAACAGTTGTGTACAATTTTTTTTTCAGGATTATTTGATGAATATAAAGTTCAAAAGAACAGCATTTATCAGAAATATAAAGCTTTTCCAGCATTATAAATGTCTACTGTCACTTTTGATAAATTTAAAGCATCCTTGCTTTCTTTAATTCCTTTCCAAAAAAAAAAAAAAAACTCTTACTGACCCTAAACCTTTGAGTGGTAGTGTATAATTATACAAAAGCTTTCATCTTCAGATAAATGCTGCTCTTTTTAACTTCTATTCATCAAAGAATCCTGAAAAAAAAAAATTCTACACAACTGTTTTCAACATTGATAATAATCATAAATGTTTCTTGAGCAGCAAATCATCATATTAAAATGATTTCTGAAGGATCATGTAACACTAAAGAAACGCGAAACACTAAAGTAAATTACTGATTTTACTATATGTTTGATAAAATAAATGAAGCCTTGGTGAGCAGAAGAGTCTTCTTTCAAAAATGAATTAAAAAATCTTAGTTGAAAAACTTTTAACCAGTAGTGTATATATAAACCTCCCTTTAGACACACAGTTTCTCAAGGATTTTGATATTTGCAGTACTGAATATTATGAATTATCATATTTGTTGACTTACTATTAGGTCGCTCAAGAGATATACTTCCACATCCTCTTTGAACTGCAAATAAAATAACATGGAAATTAAAACATTTACCAAATTCTGTTATCATCTTTATTTATTAAAGAAATAATTCACACAAAAAGAACAATTTACCAACATTTATTTTTCCACCTCAGTATTATACTCTTTCTTTCAGAATGCACAAAAGTTTATTGCCTGCATGGGGATGTAAATAATGCATTTTTAATTTTTTCAATATTATTTACATCTGCACAATCTTTGTTTGTTTGTTTGTTTGTTTGTTTTGTTTTGTTTTGTTTACCAGCAGTCATGTTATTACCTTCCTTGTCGGGGAGATCTTTGTGTTGTCTTTGCTGACTTCTGTTTCCTGCAGATAAAAGAAAGTTAAATTAAATACAATATTGACAAGTGAAAAAAAAGAATTTTTATTTGCCCTCTCATTGCATTAGATTTATTTAGGCTACTGAATGGCTGCAGTATATGACCATATCTATCTTCTGAAGGCAATGTGTGTTGAAGATTAGTCACATATCGAACATTAAATATGCTTTTATTGCTATTCTTTTTTTTTTTTTTTTTTTTTTTTTTTGCAGCACATGGGTAGAGCTTCATAATCTTTTTTTCTTCTTACAAACATACTCAAAAGCTTTTAAAAATGAATCTGCAAAAGGGAATAAAATAACAGGCCCTCCACCATTTGAGGAAGTGGTTAATATAGTCAGATGTTACTGAAAACTGTGCTGCTTTATGATTAAACATGGTGACAAACTTTGCCTTATTATTCATTAAGATAGGATCACATTTATATGCTTCTCTGTCTCACTATTCTGCCTTGCTAAAAAGGAAAACGTATTCGATCAAACTGGATTACAGTGATTTTCTTTCATTGTAATCCAGTGCGCAGTTTGACCGAAAACGTTTTCTTTTTCTTTTCCGTTATCCCACTGTACCGCAGCATTTATTATACATCTACTGTAGGCTATTACTTAATAAATAAAATAATAGGCCTACATGCTGTTACAATTTCAGTAAATATGGTATTTTAGCTTGTTAAACACATTTATTTGGTCTGATTTGATTCCTACCTGAACTAGACGCCATTACATGCTCGTGACAGAAACTGAAAGCGAAAGTCTGTTCGGGAGACGGAAGATGAGAGGAGAACACGACTGCGTTTCACTCAGAAGGGATCATCCGAAGGGATGAAGGGTGCAGGGGACAAAACTTCTGCGTCATCTTAACGAGACAATAAAGGAGGCGCCTTTGTCGCACATTTTGGCTGAACTCCCCAAAAAACACTCTCTGAACGAGGAGGAGATTGTGCAAACTGCGCCCTTTGTTTAACGTTAGTTTATTTATTTATAGTTTATCGCACCATACTGTATATTGTGTCTATGTATTTGAAACATTTGAATGGACTGATAAAGGGAGCTGTAAAGTATTTTTGTTGAAGTACAATGTCGTTTTGACCATAATAATATACCAAATCTAACTCATATAAATATTACAGTAATATAGAAAAATACTATACATACAGTCGAGCTCAAAATTATTCATACACTTGGTAAATATGAACAAAGAAGGCTGTGAAAATAAATCTGCATCGTTAATACTTTTGATCTTTTATTTAAAAAATCTACAAAAATCCAACCTTTCATTGCAGAATAATAATTTTAAATATGGGGAAAATCTCATTATGAGAGAAATGTTTTTCTCTAATACACACTGCTCACAATTAATTCAATACTTTTTGCAACCTCCTTTTCCCAAGATAACATCTCTGAGTTTTCACCTATAATGCCTGATGAGTTTGGAGAACACCTGACAAGAGATCAGAGATCATTCCTTCATGCAGAATCTCTCCAGATCCTTCAGATTCCAGCTCCATGTTGGTGCTTGGTCCGTGTACGTTTTGATAGTTTGTTTTCCAGTTTGAAATGAAATACGCAGAAACGAGAAAACGGTCGTTTCCCGTTTTTTCGTTTGTTAAAAAAAACGGGAAAAAGAGATTTTGACTCGATTTTCGTTTTTTCGGTCACGGATAGAAAATGGAAACACGACTTCAAAACTCGTTTTCCACATGTGGGCGGTCATTACACGCCCCTTTCAGCCGATTGGTCAATCAAATCTGAACCAGTGACGTCATCTTCAGTTCGTTCAACAAAAATAATAGTCCTCTGCCGCTATATCAGTAGATGTCATAAATCGGCTTCCTTCTGTGCAACCTAACGCGTATTTCACAGAAATATTTATTTCAGAAATGTTAATCAGCACACAGACTGTTGTAATGCTGTTTGTAGTTTAATATGCATAGTGAAACTGCACTACCCACACACAGAGGAGCGGATGAAAAGCACAGATTAAAAAAAACTACAGTTTTTATTTTATTCTATTTTGAATAAATAGAATAAATCACAATAAATAAGTAGTGTAAGCAATTTGGAAAAACGAACAATTGCTCATCTCTCTTTATTTATTTATTTTATATAGCCTAACATTGCTGCTGAATTATAGGCTAATGTTAATAGCCTGGTTAAAAGATTGAGGGAATATGTAAAGATCAAACATTAAAGATCAAAATTACAGCTACATAGCTATTTTAGTTATGACAAAAATAATATATAAATGTTAAGCCAAAACAAATTAATTTAAAGCTGAACTAAAAACAGAAACCGGCGTTATAACTACCTCTCTAATTTGACACAAATCCAAATGTTTCAGTATTCACGATTTGGAGGCTAAACTATATTTATTATTTAAACGCTTTTATTGTAGCCTACACAGACTACTTAAAATGAGCAGTATAACTTTTTAGATTTGGTTGAATGTATGTTATTTGACAGTTAACAGGCTGTGATGTCAAGTTACTAAAACTGATGTTGTGTGTGCGTGAGGCGCCGACGCGTTCACTTGAATTTTCTTATAAAAGCGGAAACAACTTAAAATACTCAGACATTTATGGTCAAATATATGTAACACCATTCGAATCTGTGAAGGGTTAAATAGGCCTATTATTTTTGTACACTCACAATAAAAACAAAACATTGTTCGTAAAATAAAGAAATTTTCTGCCGTCTCAGGGAAAAAATGCGACAATATGAGTGTCGGTTCATTTTTGAGAAGTTCACAGAAAGGAAACCTTTCATTTTGGTAATATGTTAATTAAGTGAAATAAATTTCGCGCATAGACATAGGCTATTTATTCCTTTTATATAATTGAATCATTTGTTGTTCACAGAAGCGCGGCAGGTGCGTGATGATGATGAATCCTCATGTTCTGTTGTTTATTCTGCTATTTGTTCATGTAGGCTAAAACTAAATCCCTGGGATTTTTTTAATGATTCACAGACATTTATCAAATTTCGTTTAATTCTAATTTACTATAATCTTGTCGGTTAATGAAATGATGATGATCGCATCAGTTGAAAGTCAGGGGGAAAAAACAAATTATATTGACAAGGCAACAATAATTTTCGTTTAGTTTAAGTTTTTCAAAACATTCACAGAACTGCATACAGTAAATTTTCCCGCTGTTTAAGCCACGAATATTTACAAAATAAAATAATTACAAAAATGATAAAAGATAATAAAATAATTACAAAGATAATAAAAGTTCTATGTTTAATATACGAGAGTTTTTGTTTTGCTGTTGTCCACTAAAGCAATTGACGCAGAATCGCCAATAGCCGTTAAATTGAAATTGAAAGTAAAATGTTCAGGGCCATTTATAGCTAATTCGTTCAAAAGCGAAGGAAAGACAGAAAAAGTGAGGATAGCAAGTAAACTGTGACATATAATAATGTTCACTGTGTTCATAAAAGTGTTTAATTTAAGAGATAAAATCTGTATGACCATTTATAAGCTAAGGAAAACTAAAAAGCCCCCCGATGGTGATACCGTTATTAGGTGTTGCCACCTAGTGGATAGCCTATTTTCTAATATGACTGCATAGTCTAATGCGTCTGCTAAATGATTGAACTTAAATGTATAAAATGTAAACAAAACATTAAAATAAGAAAAAAAAAAAATGAGTGCAGCCACTGATCTATAGAGAATAGTCTATGTAGCTATAGCCTATTGATCGGTGGTATTAGCCCAAAGGATGTCATGTGCTTGGTAACAGATGTTGAGGCATTTACATTTTACATTTTAAAAACACAATGACAGCTTAAAAACAGACTTAATTATGTAGTTTTTTAAAGCTTTTTTTTTTTTTTTTTTTTTTTTTTTTTTATCTGTGCAAACATATTTCTGTGAAATACGCGTTATAGGTTGCACAGAAGAAAGCCGATTTATGACATCTACTGATATAGCGGCAGAGGACTATTATTTTGTTGAACGAACTGAAGATGACGTCACTGGCTCAGATTTGATTGACCAATCGGCTGAAAGGGGCGTGTAATGACCGCCCACATGTGGAAAACGAGTTTTGAAGTCGTGTTTCCGTTTTCTATCCGTGACCCGAAAAAACGAAAATCGAGTCAAAATCTCGTTTTCCCTTTTTTTTTAAACAAACGAAAAAACGGGAAACGACCGTTTTCTCGTTTCTGCGTATTTCATTTCAAATTGGAAAACAAACTATCAAAACGTACACGGACCGTGCTTCTTCTCTTCAGTTCACTCCACTCATTTTCTTTAGGGTTCAGGTCAGGGGACAGAGATGGTCATGGCAGAAGCTTGGTTTTGTGTTCAGTGACACATTTTTGTGTTGGTTTTGATGTTTGTTTTGGATCATAGTCCTGATGGAAGATCCAACCACAGCCCATCATTGGATTTCTAGCAGAAGCAGTCAGGTTTTGATTTTTTATCTGTTGGTAGCTTTTAGCTTTTTTTGGCAGCAAACACAATGTACAGAAATACTGAGGTGTAAACAGTATCTGCCAATATAAAGTATAGATAACATCTAATTACTATTTACATTTATTGCAAAGAACTGATACTTTTACATGGTGCAAATAGAATATATCACTATTTTCATGTAGTGTAAATAACATATCTCTAAGAAAATGCTGCTATTGTCATTTAATGTAAATAGAATATATTGATATTTTCACCTGTACTGTAAATAGCTGCTGCCATTAAAAAGGAGTGGGTGGATTTTTATCATTATAGTGTGGTTGTGTTCACACACTGTCAACACATCTATGTTCAAACACCATGTAAAAGTGAATTTTGCATAATAGGTGCCCTTTAATGTATTCTCTCATTCACTGACATAAAAACCACTGGAGTCATTGTAAACTTTTGAGGTTTTTGTACAGTTTTGTACAGTAATTCCTTCTGATGTATTTGGTAACACTTCAGTAATTTCTAGTGTGTTCTCATGATCTTCACTTTTGAATACTGATCCAAATAAGCTGTAGTTCCTTTAGAATAATATAGTAATTCTTGAGTAATTACTATCCATACTATCATCTTTTCCAAGTGACATTTAAATCACACATATTTCACTGTATCTGCTGTTTTTGACATCCATCAGCTCATGCAGCAATAGTTCAGAAAAGTGTTTGGGACTGTGTGACTCTTGTGCTGCTTTCCAGTTCAGTTCCAGTTATGTTTGGACTTGTTTACTTCATCTCCAAACATAAAATGATCTTACTGTGTTTGCTTAATGGGTGTTTGCATGACAGAAAAACATGGATATGAACAAAAACTAACTCTAATCTACACAACAACAGCTAACTTCTTATCATTCAGTCTTATAAACTGATCTAACTTATGCATTTCCTCTTCAAAAACCTGAAATTCAATGTTTGTATCCACGCTCATGTTTTATATCAAACAAACACTCACTTTGAAAAACAAAAACAAAATACTGAATATCTCTCCTGCAGACAGCTGTCTTTATATAAACTGATTCATGTTTGCTTTATTAAAAACACTCAAAGCTATTAAACTTTAAATCACTATTTTAAACCAGGAAACCATCAGGACTCTTTCACGCAACTCCTTCATATAGCAAATCAGGAAAGTAAATCATTATAAACTTGTCTTCTTCAAATTCAGTGTAAATCCTAAAGCACTAGTGAACTTCTGCATGACTTTACTCTAAAGTTACTAATGTTATAGATATCTAATTGAACAGCATTAATTGGACAGTAAACATTTGATCATTTTACTAACCTTTTCAGTAAATAAAGGAGAGTCTTCAGTCGAACAGTGTTTACTGGAGATGTGCTGCAGTCGTCATGGCAACTCTGACCTCATCTGTCACTCAGTTTCAGAAAATGCAGCTCCATTCACTTTTATTAATTACACTCATTATAATATATTAGAGTCATTAAAAAACTATATAAATAAATAAAATATATGCAATTAATTTAATGTTTTTGTGACCTTAGCTCCATGTAAGAGGGTCACACTCTCCCAGACAAATCTCCCAATTTTCTTAAAACACATTTTCTCTTTGATTACTCTTTTCTCAGTATTCACACACAGGGTAAGGTCTGGTATGGCATTAAAGATTCAGATGGAGATGTGTATTAAGGAGGTGAGTATGTTGAGAGCAGCTGGTGATCCTGATTTAAACTGGATTATTCGGATCTGATCTTTCAAACAGCTCGGTTTGTCATCTCTTCAGGTTCAACACATTCACTATCTGCACCATCATCATTATCCATGGCAAGATCTGATCCAGTGTTGGTTCTGTTCTCTGAACTCCTGGTTCCTCTCTGACTGGTGCTGATGAAGTTTGTTCCCACCGTCTCCGGCTCTCAGAAGCTCCTGGCATCGATGGACTGCCGTCAGCTCACTCAGGTTCACGGATTCACCGATATTGTGCTCAAACCAAAGTGAAAAACTCTTTCATTGTGAAGCTTTCTAATGCTCTCACTTCTCTTGAAGAATATTTACTAGATTTAATGATCATCTACACTAAATAATAATTCAGTATTTTCATTCACAACTGATGAAAGTCAACAATAAAGATCCTGTTTTATTCATATTCTGTCTGTTGTTTCTGTGAGCAGATGTTCATGAACTCAAATCATTCTCAAATGTGTATTTACATATTTATTAGCAATTTAGTTTACAAGCAATATCAGTTATAGATTTGAACTCTTGACTTTATTCAGATAGCTTCATAAATTTCCTTACAAAATATCATGTAGAAACAATCTGGAAAGTCTAGAACTTTAGTATATTAGAAACAATTTCATAGTAGATTTGAAAATCAAAGTATTAATGAAAGACAAAAGAAATATATAGATGTGTAACGGTCCGTGTAACGCTTCACAATTCAATTTTCAGACCATACAATGCAAATGCAAAAATGAAAAATTGAAACCAGGCGTTCATTTTTTTCTTTTTTTTTTTCGTGTACTTACTTTAATAGATACTTTTGCTAAATTATGACTTTAGAAACTACCATTTGAATAAACGAAATCTAACCGATTTTCTATTTTTCCATTTTTTTTTGTCTTGTAATTTGCGCTGTGGGCTGTACCATTAGCACGGGGGTGTGGCCGCGGACTACTATCATCTCATTGATGTAACTGCTTTATTTACACTACATGCATGTTGAGGAGTAATTTAAAAGACTGAACACAGATGACCTTTTCCACCTGAAGTGCTATCATTTTTATTATTAATATAATAACTGTGCTAAACATAAGGCAGTCTCGGACTGGCCATCACGAGCAGCTGGGAAAAGTGAAATCCCGATGGCTTGGCTGTTTTGGCACATTGTCCAGCTTGTAGTTACCTACTTATTCATTATTACTTTATTTTATTAATATACATTATACCCTTGGTCCGGGGGTGCATTTTACTTAGTAGGCTACAGTACAACCATGAGATCCCAGTTAATTTTTCAGTGGGATAGACAGCAGACGGAGCGCAGCTCGAGCAACGCTTGCCAAGATCCTTCACGTCAGTATGAAAGAAAAATACTACCAAGCAAAAATATACAAAAATTTGAGCATGTATGTTTTCTTTATATCTGTAAGTAAAATCTACTTGATTGTGCAAATTCTTTTTTGGTTTTTATTTACATATTCTAAAAACATCACATCCACATTTAATCTTTTCAGATTTGATGTTTTTTGTTTGTTTCAGTTGACAGGTGTGATGATCAGTGGCTTTGAGTTTTTACCTTCATCATTAAGGCCTGGATAGAAATATGGATAGAGTTTGTCAGTGAAAGTCTGACCAGTGAAAGAGTAGATATGAGATCTGGAGTCCACGTCATAAAAAGAGACCAGACCCTCCTCATAATCCACAAACACTCCCACCTTCTCAGGTTTCACTTTCAGAGATAAAGAGACAAATTTGCTGTCACGAGCCGCATAATTATCATTCCAATGAGTCACAGTCCAGTATCCATTCTCAGGACTCTCGTCTGTGTTCTCCTTCCTGTTAATGGATTCTCTGGCCACTCCTAAATCCCACCTAGTCTTTCCCTTCACCTGCACCTCATAGTAAAATCTCCCTGAACTGAATCCCTGCTTTGCCAGAACACAAAACCAGGCATCAAATCTCTTTGGGTTTTTTGGGACGTCCTGGTGAATGCCTCCATCACCGACTTGTTTTCCATCATCAGACAGTTTGAGACGTGGATGTGCTGTATCAGGATCCAGAGTCACATCCACTGAGAGAGATCAGACATTATCAATCAACTTCAGAACAAACATTTTCATGAGTATAAAACACATTATGATCAAAAGTATTGTGAGTGTATTGGTGTCAATCTCACTGTACCTGCAAACTTCTGCACAAACTTCAACTCTGTGAACACAGATGACAATATAATGATGAATTAGTAATAGGAATATTTCAGTGAGTTTCTCTCTATTAACAGCATCAGTGGAATGTAAATGTTGATCGTTCATCAGTTTGTGAAACAGAATGTGTTTAACATTAATGCACTTACAATGAAGGTCTATGAGACGATCATAACAGAGGGTTTAAAAGCAGAAATGTCAAGCTTGTGTTTTTATTAAAGCTGTAATACTCATTCAGTGTAAAAAAAAAAATCATTATTTTTGCTGTTAAGTGTCTAAATTGTCCTTGAGAGGAGGGAAAACTTTTTAGACAGTTTATTTAGTAGTCAGATTCAGGTTGTGTGTCACATGATCCTGTGACAGAGTTTGTACAGAGATAGTTACGTCATGTGACTTACGTGTCACTAAAGTTCACATTACACTTCTGTAACTGGTTATGACGTGAGTTGTAGTTAAAAGATTTTAATAATGTAGTAATCACCAGCACATCACAGATGCTTAAAATTAATTTTAAAATGCATTTTCTTAGTTACTGACAAGAACCCTGTGTTTGATATTCACATACCAGTGAGTTTTTCATTTAGCAGTTTCTTCAGTTCAGTCAGAACTCTTTTCAGAGAGTTCACATCCACATCAGAGACACTACTGATCTCAGTCCAGTCCTTGGTGTGTGAAAGGGTGTTCAGGTACATCTACAGCAGAAGAGAGAAGACTAAGGTGCATTTGACTTTATTCCCTTTTAAACCATAAGATGGGTCCCTTATTTTATGTAGCACTTAAATAAAAGATAACGGGATAGGTGTTACACCGTGTATTGTGCTTAAACTCCGAAATGTCATAAGAGTCCCATGAAAACTGGAGGGAGACACCGTGCCTTATCTTCTTTCATTTGGATTTATTAACATAATAGTCAGATATCGGCTAGATGCACAGAATGTGGGAAAACAATTAAAGATGCCAGAAAGAAAACATCAAATTTTATGAGACATCGCATCCACAGAGGTTAGTCACATTAACTAAGATAGCTATTATACTGTGGTGTAGCTGCAAGGCTCATTTGCATTGCCAGCCTGTTAAAATATGAGCAAAAAAATATCTAGACTTTAAACATAGCACTAGGTTTTATCAATCTTTTCGTAGTATATGCAGCTTTTCTCTTTTCTAATGTGTGTCCATAAGATAATGATACTGTCGTCAATAACAACGAAGCTGTATAACAAACTGCTGTATAGCAAACAGTGACTCACTGGCGCCATCTTGGGTCCACTTAGCGACTATATTGAAAATGACTACTCGTGTTGCCAGGATGATTGTTTTGTACATTATAATTGATTATAAAGTAACAAGCTGGATGTACATTATCCCTTACACCATAGGACCTTAATTTTAAACAAAACAGATGATAGAAAGATCATATTATTTTGTCTATATAATACAACTAGGAAAAAAAATAGGATTTGTGTATGAGAATTTTTTTTTTTTTTTTAATGATTCGAGACTCGACTTGAACCCATGACAAAATACTCCAGACTTGACTCAGACTCCAGCTTAAAGACTTCAGACTTGACTCGGACTCCAGATAAAAGATTTGTAAACATCAATGCCGCTGGATGCAGCTAAAATTTAGACACTGCACCTTTAATTATTTAATGACTTTATTACGGTTTCATTCTGTTCAGTTACAGTGGCAGCTAGGATTGAAAACAGTGTTTGTCCTGTAATATTGTACATGATGACTGATGAGACAGATGTTCACATACCTGTATGAGGTGGAGATGATCGTCAGTGTGTGAGATCTGCTCCAGCTCAGTGTTTCTCTTCTCCAGCTCAGTGTTTCTCTTCTCCAGCTCAGTGTTTCTCTTCTCCTGCTCAGTGTTTCTCTTCACTTGCTCAATATTTCTCTTCTCTTGCTCAGTGTTTCTCTTCTCCAGCTCAGTGTTTCTCTTCTCCAGCTCGGTGTTTCTCTTCTCCTGCTCGGTGTTTCTCTTCTCCAGCTCGGTGTTTCTCTTCTCCAGCTCGGTGTTTCTCTTCTCCAGCTCGGTGTTTCTCTTCTCCAGCTCAGTGTTTCTCTTCTCCTGCTCGGTGTTTCTCTTCTCCAGCTCGGTGTTTCTCTTCTCCAGCTCGGTGTTTCTCTTCTCCAGCTCAGTGTTTCTCTTCTCCAGCTCAGTGTTTCTCTTCTCCTGCTCAGTGTTTCTCTTCACTTGCTCAATATTTCTCTTCTCCAGCTCAGTGTTTTTCTTCTCAGCTCAGTAATTTCCTGCTGCAGCTCTTTTATGAGATCTTCACCCTGTTTCTCTGCTTCTTTTTGCTGTTCCTTCATCTTCAGCTGCTCAGACTGACATCTCTAAATGGATTGGATCAGATCAGTGAAGAGCTCAACAGTGGAAGATTTCTCGTTATCTGTGCTATGTTACATTAAAAGTTATATTTTGAGTTTTAAGGTGGTTTGACTCTGCATTCTAACAGTGGACTGAGATGGGCAATCAAATCAAAGAAGATGGGCTTTACTGTACTGTCAACATTTGTCGTTAAAAGAACGGCATAGAAACGGCCTCAAATAAACTATAAAAAGAGAGTGAAGTTGTGTGTAAAAGCTGCAATCATTATTTTTACTGGATAAAATTAATGGAGAATATGTCTCGGTTATGTGTGTAACCATCATTCCCTGAAGGACAGAATGGAGACGTTACGTTAGATCATTCTGACGAATGGGGTCTCGCCCGAGAGCCCAATTACCTTTGAGTGGTAACAAAACTAGCCAATGGTAGGCTGAGTACCTTGGTCTGCGTAAACAACCTTTGCTTGGAAACAGCCTTTCCCTTCTGCTGGTGTCCGTAACAAACAAAGAGCTGGTCTGAGGTCAAAGTCGTCAGGAGCAGAATTTTAAAAGAAACTTCAGCTCGACTGAGAGCAAAGGCTTGAAGGGAGCTCTCTGCAGTGCTAATAGAACCACAGTGAGGTCCCAAGAGCTAGCCACCCAGGAACCTGATGACATCAACCAGGTCCGGCCGGGCCAATAGGGCATAACCATGAGGACCTGCTCCTTGTCCTCCCTGATCTTGTCTGTGCAAGAAGGCTCACTGGGGGAAATGCATACTTGAGTAGACCTTGCGGCCAGCTGTGTGCCAGCGCATCCATGCCGAGGATGCCCTCGGTCAGGAGTAAAACAACTGGCTGTGGGAAGTGTCTAGAGAGGCAAACAGGTCTACCTGGGCATCTCTGAAGTGTTGGGCACCTTCCTGCAGCCATCTCCTCACTGCGGCTTGGGTGGAGGCTGCTGTTGTGGCTGGGTGGGAGTCGAGAGGCAGCAGGGGGGGCCCCTCTATGCCGGGGCAGAATATGTTTGATGGCCTCAGACTGCTTCTGGGCAGCCGAGATTTGCTGGGTGAAACTCTTTACTGTGTCGCCCAAGAGGCCAGCCTGAGAGACCGGGGAGTTGAGAAGTTGAGTTCAATCAGACTTCCTCATGTCTGCCAGGTTTAGCCATAGGTGGCACTCCTGGACCACCAAAATGGACATCACCTGACCAAGAGACCATGCAGTTACCTTTATCTCCTGTAGAGCGAGGTCGGTAGCAGTGTGCGCCTCCTGCATGAGTCCTTGGTCAGCACTGCCCTCGTGCAACTGTTTAAGCACCTTTGTCTGATGTACAGGATGGCCATGGCATGCAAGGCAGAACCTGCCTGACCTGCAGCTCTGTAAGCCTTTCCCACAAGCGTGGACGAGAACTTAACACCTTGGATAGGTGCTTGGGATCGTCACGCCAGGTGGAGGCACGCTGAGTTGACAGCTGCATCACAACAGAGCGCTCAGCTGGGGGGATCCCTGCATACCCCTTGGCCTATCGAGGGCAGTGAGGACAGAGGCAGTCCCAGAAAGGTTTTGGGCAGTTAAAGGTAACTTTCACAAACTGGTGACTTCCTGAGGCACCTTCGGGAAGAAAGGAACCGGTGGGGAGCGCTTGCAATCAGCATGTGCAGCCCCCAGGAACCAATCGTCCAGCCTAGAGTGCTTGGGACACTGATGTGGAGCCTGATGCTCTCAGCTACCCGGGAAAGCTACCCATGGCCGTCAGCTCAGGATCAGACTCGGGCAACGCTGGCATCCCAGAATGAGGCAATGCAGCCGAAATCCTCATCTCCCAAGGACTCAAGCCCGCCCAGTGATGCAGTGATTGATATCTGGTCATCCGCCGGACCCCTGAATTAGATGCTGGGACCCTGATGAGAGGGACCAACAAACTCAGTTGGAAGCTCTATAGCTTGCAGTGTTTGTGAGGGGGGTGTGGCCTGAAGAGGCTGTCTCGTTGGGGAAGCCCCAACAGTCACCCTCAGATCACCCTGGCCACCAGCCAGATTAGCCCTCTCATGAGAAGAAGAACTAGATTTGGGTGTGGCAGAGGGGACTCTACCTTGTTTGAGGTAATCGAGTCTCGATCTTAACACTGCGATGGTCATGTTCATGAGTCATTCACGAACATAGCCTAAGCGAAAGCCCAGACACGTGAGACAGCCCTTGCGACAGTCCGACGGTGCCATATATCGACCGCACCCAGAACCACACGGGGCGGAATGACGTCTTTACAAAGATGCAAACTCAACCCGTGTTTGCTCTTTTTAGAGAGAGAAAAAAAGCTCTTTCAGCAATGTTAAAGCGCCCAGGGGAGACGCAGAGCTGGAACAGAAGCAGGAAGCTCTTTAAACGATCTCCACCGAACCACGCCGTCACACCAACACCACTGAAGACTCATAGTTACAAACACTCTGGTAAAAGCGCAGCAAAAATAGTGCTCGGCTCCGAAGCGAAAGCTTGAATGCGATAATTCTCATGCTGCTCCTTATATAATCACAAAGCGGGGCAGAGATTGCGATGCAAATTCCGCAGACCAAGGTACTCAGCATACCATTGGCTTGTTTTGTTACCACTCGAAGGTAATTGGGCTCTCTGGGGCAAGACCTCATTCATCAGAATGATCTGACGTAATGTTAAACACGTGACCGACTGAAAGGGAACTCAAGTTTTTACGTGGGTGCCTGACCATTTGGTGCCTGTGGCTAAGACCATTGCATCATTCAAAAAGCAGCTACACTACACTCCTAAACCAATGCAACACACTCACTCACTCCCACTCACAGTATATTGTTTAGGCAGGATGATCAACGCTGCTACCAACAGGACACCCAGACCAATAACCATCCAGTTTGAAATATGGACGGTTCGAGATGAAGTAAGGAAACAGTCATTGGAGATGAGAGTCTGCAAAAAAGAGTAAAATTCAGTTCAAGTAACACTTCTCGAAAAAAGATAGTAAAACTTGTGCAAAGTTGTGGCCCAAAGTGCAAGAGGCCAGAAAACATGTTCTAAGGGAAGGCTATTTACTCAGTAATGCAGTGTTTCTCAACTGGTGGGTTGTAACCGTTTTGGGTGAGTCGTGGAGTGTGTCGTCAAAGAAACAACAACAACAAAAAAGCCTTAATTCTAAAGCCTGATCTATACTACTGCGTCAGACCTACGCTGTAGCCTCTGCACCTTAGGTTTTCATTTATACTTCTGCATTGTTGTCCACATCGATGTGCAATTACACATGCAGGGAGAGGTTCTAGCAGACCAATAACAACGCTTGTGGTCTGCGTAGAATTGACACTGTGTTACATTTTTGGAGAGGTGGAGTCAGTATTTGCGGTCAGGTTAGATGTTAGGCTATATGTCAGTGTTATTATTCTGCTGTTGTTTCATAACTTGTTACAAAATAAAAACTCATAACGCTCTGAGCTCATAGCGTGACCTCTTCAATTGCGCGTACTGTATGTCACTTAATACATAACGAGCAAATTATTACGAGCATGCAACAGCATAGTTACATTGTTAATTAGTAAATCATGAAATTATCAAAAAGTACCAATAAATTACATAACTGGTACATTGTCTGTTAGATGGGAAGGATTTGCATGCAGGTATAATGTTTATTCTATTCATCAGGATCATTTCCAAATGTTTTATTAATAGTTCATGCTAGTATTGTGTTTTCAACATGGTAACTAAATACCACTTTATTTTCCCTTTGAGCTATTTTCTATATTTTTGATGACTGTGGTGGCTCTTTATTGTGTTATGAAAAACTAGTTTGGGACTGCTATTTTATAGCCTTACCTTAATACTGTTTATTCATCTGTGTTAGTGGTATGCTTACAATTTCTGTTAATTAAGTGGAACGGTAATTTTAAGTGTGTGTCAACCATTTTTGGGAAATAAATTAGTTTAGTTTAAATTCCTGTTGTGGAATTTTAGTTGTGGATTAATGACCGTGAGAAAATGTGGGTCCCACAGACAAACCAGTTGAGAAGCACTGCAGTAATGGACTCAGGTACTTTGTTAAAGAATACTAGGTTTAGGTTTGTGTATCAAATGGAAATAATCTGATAAATCTGTTTAATAAAAGGAAATGAAAATTCTCTCTTCATCTATTGGCCTCATGTCACTTGAAACTTTTTAAAAAAATATTATGATGTTTAACTGTTACAATAGGCTCAAAATTGCAAATTGAACAAGAGGCAACAAAGCAATTTATTTAAGAAAGTGTTATTATGATTAATTTGAATAATTTCTACGCACTTTTCTTGGCTTTACTGAGTGTTTGATCTGTTGAATTTTCTTCATTCTCTTCTGGATCATCTGCTGCTCATCTGTCTGTGTCTATACATACATGATGATACATAGAGAAAAAAACACACACATTTATCACTGAAATCTTAGCTTATTTGATCTAAAAACTCAATGAATTCAAAAGTCTCCTGTGCTTTTAGTCCATGTCTGTCAGCTTTGAAAGTGACATATGGTAACATTCTCAAAAACGGACAAAATTAACTTTTAGCTGATTTATATTAAAAAAGTGACAAGCCCTTCAATATGACCTGCACCAACATCAACACACGTGAAAACTGCATTTCATGGGGTGTTTAAAGTGTTTTGTCTGTAACTCTTTACCTTCTTCTCTTGACTCTCCTCCTCTATAGGAACAGTGTTGTGAGTACTGTGTTCTCCTTCAGTGCAGAACAGACAAACACACGTCTGATCATCTCTGCAGAACATCTCCAGAGGTCTCTCATGTTTCTGGCATATATAATCCTCCAGATTTTCCACAGCGTTGATCAGTGTGTGTTTCTTTAGACGTGGGACTCTGAGATGAAGCTCCAGATGAGAGACACAGTAAGAGCTTTGGCACGTCAGGCAGGACTTCACAGCTTTCTGCTTTCTTTCATCACAGAAGTCACAGAACACTTTAGATTCTTGATTAAGCTTATTAAAGTGTTGCACAAGCTTTACAAGTGTTGAATTAATCTTGAGATCAAGTCTTTTGCTGAATTCTTCTTTACAGAATGGACAGAAGCCGATCTTTCTGTTTGTCCAGCACTTGCTCAGGCAGGTTCTGCAGAAGTTGTGTCCACATGGAGTGGTGACTGGATCAGTGAACACTTCCAGACAGATGGAGCACTGGAGCTCCTGATTTAGTGCTGGAACACTGGAGGATGCCATGACTGAAAAGAAAAGTAATGACAGTTTATCATCTACATTGCTGAAGAGAGCAACTTTTATGAAAAGGTATGTACACTGAGTAATT
The DNA here is from genome assembly GCF_018812025.1 of Megalobrama amblycephala. NCBI lineage: Eukaryota > Metazoa > Chordata > Actinopteri > Cypriniformes > Xenocyprididae > Megalobrama > Megalobrama amblycephala. Next base: position 24,323,545 of record NC_063044.1, read on the forward strand.
TAGTTTATGTTCTAAAATGGATGTTGCATTATTTGAAGTGCCATTTTCAAAAGGTGATAACGTCTAGGTTACGTATGTAACCCTCATTCCCTGAAGGAGGGAACGGAGACGTTATATCAGAACAGACTGACGAATGGGGGGTCTCGCCATGAGAGCCCAATCACCTTCAAGTGTTAACAAAACAAGCCAATGGTACACTGAGTACCTTGGTCTGCGATATTTGCATCGCAAACTCCACCAACACAGAACAGACTGAAGAATGGGGTCCCTTACCAAACGCCACAATAGCTGTCTTCCAGTGACCTGTAAAAGTGATAGCACCCTGTCGTGAGACTCAGCACGAGCGAAGGACTACACTAAATACAGAATACACTGGGAAGCATACCCCAACAGGAATATGCTAACAAACTGCCTGCTCAAGGAGGTCTTACAAGGAATCAACCAGCATAATGGTGATAGGGAGAACTCTGAAGGAGACTCAGAGATAAGTGGCTGCCAAGGGAAGACACACGCACCTGGAACACATGTAGGATTACCCAGGGAAGGGAATCAACACATGGTGGCACCTAGTCCAACACAGGGGCTGACCGAAGGGGCATGCAAGTGTAGACATCAACAGTGCTGGAGGAGCCCAGGGTTCTAGCTGTGGAACTCACCTGAGGAAAAAAGCGCATGCATCCAGTGATCCATAGAGTGGAATGGCGCAGCAAGCTATAACACAGAGCAGGTCCTACTACAGGCCCGAAGAGGTGAGTACCTGAGAGGACACAGGCTCTACATGAAGATTATAGAATCTTGCGTATGTGTTAGGTGTCGCCCAGCCCGCAGCTCTACAGATGTCTGTCAGCCATGCGCCAGTGCCCAGGAGGAAGCCACACACTGAGAAGAATGGGCTCTCATCCCTAGGGAGCATGGCAAGTCTTGAGTCTGAAAAGCCAAGACAATAGCATCGACTATCCAGTGGGATAGCCTCTGTTTGGAGACAGCCTTCCCTTTCTGCTGGCCTCCAAAAGAAACAAAGAGCTGATCTGAGGTCCTGAAGCACTGAGTTCTGTCAACAAAAGTGCGAAGAGCATGTACAGGACAGAGCAGTGCCAGGGCTGGGTCTGCCTCCTCCAGGGGCAGACCACCTGGAGTTCACCACCTGGTCCCTGAAGGGAGTGGTGGGAACTTTGGGCACATATCCAGGCCGGGGTCTCAAGATAATGTGAGAGTTACCCGGCCCGAATTCCAGGCACGCTTTGTCAACCGAGAAAGCCTGCAGGTCCCCAACCCTCTTAACTGAAGCCAAAGCCGTCAGGAGTGCAGTTTTCAATGACAAATACTTGAGCTCTACTGAAAGCAAGGGTTTGAAGGGAGCCCTTTGAAATGCAGAAACCACTGCGAGGTCCCAAGAGGGAACTTGTTGAGGGCGAAGGTGGATTAAGCCTCCTAGCTCCTCTCAGGAACCTGATGATCAGGTCGTGCTTCCCTAATGGCTTACCGTCAACAAGATCATGGTGAGCTGCAATGGCATCCACATAGACCTTAAAGGTGGAAGGAGACAGCCTTCGTTCCAATCCTTCATGAAGAAAGGAGAGCACTGACCCAAATGGGCAGGAGCAGGGATCTTCTTGACGAGAAGAACACCAAGTGACGAAGAGGTCCCACTTCAGGATATAGGCCTAGTAGACAAGGCTCTAGCTGAAGTGATGGTAGCAACCACCTGAGGTGGCAAGGTACCTAACCTTTCCGTGACCTGTCCAGTACCCACTCATGCAGGTTCCAAAGATCGGGACGTGGGTGCCACAGGGTGCCCTGTCTCTGAGAGAGAAGGTCCGGTAACACTTTACTTGAAGGGGTGTGCATAAGACTGACATGACACCTTCATAATCTTGACATGACACATGTCATGAATATGAAGGAGGTTTTATGAATGTTTATGATAACTGTCATTAAGTGTCATTAGCTCAATTATGTCATTTTTAATGCAAAGATGACATTGTTTGAGACGTCTTTGTTACGACAACTTGACATAAACCAATACATCATAACCTGTCAGTGTCTTTGTCATGACAACTTGACATTAGCAAAACATCATAACCTGTCATAAACATGACACAGCAGATTAATTATCAAACATAAAAAACTACTTAGCTTTATGGTTAACATTACATTACATTATTTTGGCAACACTTCAGTATAGGGAACACATATATAAACGATTAACTATGACTTTTCCCTCAATAAACTCTTAATTTACTGCTTATTATAGTTAATTGTTAGGTTTAGGTATTGGGTAGGATTAAGAATGTAGAATAAGATCATGCAGAATAAGGCATTAATATGTGGTTTATAAGTACTAATAAATAGCCAATATTTTAGCCATATGAATGCTAAGAGTAATAAGCAACTAGTTAAAAGACTCTAAAATAAAGTGTTACCATTATTTTATAACAGTGTCATCTTTTTTAAGAAATTTGAAATTGTCTATTATCTGACCTTCTGTTGGTGGAAGATTAAAAAAAAACAAAAAAAAAAAAAACAAAAAAAACATGAAATGAAAAATAGTCATGACGCTGTTATAAAATTATTTGTCAGAGTATTGTCACTTAATGACATTTTAATGACAAGTTCAATTTGTACCACTGTACTTGAGCTCAAGATACATATTCATGACACTATTATAATGGCCTCATGACAGCCAATGTCAAAACCAACTACATGACAGTTTAATGTAATGTTAACCCATAAAGCTAAATGATGTCAAGTTGTCATGACAAAGACACTGACAGGTTATGACGTATTGGTTTATGTCAAGTTGTCATAACTCGGACATCTCAAACAATGTCATCTTTGCATTAAAAATGACATAATTGAGCGAATGACACTTAATGACAGTCGTCATAAACATTCATAAAACCTCCTTCATATTCATGACACGTGTCATGTCATGATTATGAAGGTGTCATGTCAGTCTTATGCACACCCCTTCAAGTAAAGTGTTACCGAAGGTCCTTACTCAGAGGGATAGGCCAGGGAGGGGCTGTCGCGAGGAGAACTTGTTCGGAGAACCAGGTCCGGACGGACCAAAATGGCGCAACCAAAAGAACCTGCTCCTTGTCCTCCCTGATCCTGCAGAACGTTTGTGCCACAAGGCTCACTGGGAGAAATGCATACTTGCGCATGGCCCGCGGACAGCTGTGTGCCAGAGCATCCGTGCCGAGAGTGCCCTCAATCAGGGAGTAAATCAACTGGCAATGGGAATTGACTGGGGAGGCAAACAGGTGTGTTCCCAAGTGTTCCAAAATCAGCTGACTGGGGATGGAGTCTCCACTCACCAGGGCGAGACTGTTGCCTAGAAAGCTTGTTGGCCACAAAATTGAGTCTGCCCTGGATATGAATGGCACGAAGTGACCTAGATGCTTCTGACTCCACAAAAGGTGATGGCAGGCGAGTTGCGACATGCGACGAGAGTGTAGACCTTCCTGACGGTTGATGTACGCTACAGTTGCAGTGTTGTCCATACAGACCAGGACGTGCTTGTCTCTTAGCCGGACCCTGAAGTGGTGCAAATTAAGCTGAACTGCTAGCAACTCAAGGCAATGACATGCCACTGAAGTTGGGGTCCTGTCCAGGAGCCTGATGCAGCATGTCCATTGCACATGGTGCCCCACCCCGTGGCAGAGGAATCTGGTGAAACAACAACATGCCTGGACACCGGAGCTAGAGGAATACCTACCCGTAGAAACGAAAGGTCCAACCACAGGGTACAGGTCTGACGGCATGGAGCAATCCCAGCGGAATAACTGCCGCTGCAGATGCCATATGCCCCAGGAGCCTCTGAAATAACTTCAGTGGAACTGCTCTCTTGCCTCTGAACTGAGTCAGGCAGTTCAGCAGAGACTGTGCGTGCGTGCATAAGCTGCGCGAACATGGCGACCGAGTCTATTTCCATACCGAGAAAATAGATCCTCTTCACAGGGGAGAGTTTGCTCTTTTCCCAGTTGACCCAAAGGCCCAGACGGGCGAGGTGTCTAAGCACAAGATCCTTGTGCTCGCAAAACTGATTCTCGAGAATGAGCCCGAATCAGTCAGTCATCGGAGTAGTTGAGAATATGAACACCTTGAACCCTGAGGGGAGCAAGAGCTCCCTCCATGACCTTCTTAAAGATGCGGGGAGACAGGGCCAACCTGAACGGGAGAACTTTGTACTGGTATGCCTGCCCTTCGAAAGAGAAACCGAAGAAACGGTCTGTGTCGAGGAAGAATGGAGACATGAAAGTATGCATCCTTCAGGTCGATAGCTGCAAACCAATCCATGGGACGAATGCATTAGAAAATGCATTTGGGCGTTAACATTTTGAACGGGAGTCTGTGAAGAGTTTGGTTTAAGGCACGCAAGTCCAGGATCAGCCATAATCTCCTTGCTGCGGCTGGTGTGGAGGCTGCTGCTGTGGCCGTGCAGGAGCGGAGGAAGCCGCAGGAGGGTGCCCTCAGTGACGAGCAGGATGAGGCTGCTGAGCTGGCAGCTGTGCAGGAGTAGCAGCAGTCCGCTGGGGCAGAATATGTTTTATAGCCTCAGACTGCTTCTGTGCGGCAGAGAATTGTTGGGCGAAACTCTCTATCACATCGCCGAAAAGGCCAGCATGAGAGACCGTGGAGTTGGGGACATGAGTCCAATCAGACTCCCTCATGTCTGCCAGGTTTAGCCATAGATGGAGCTCCTGGACTACATATGTGGACATCAACTGATCAAAGGAACACACAGTGTTCTCTGTGGCAAGGCACGCCTCCTAAAGGACTCCTGGGTCAGCACCACCCTCGTGCAACTGCTTCAGCAACTTGGCCTGATAGACCTGTAGCATTGCCAGGTGGAAGTGGCTTGACCCGCAGCTCTATAAGCCTTGCCCACAAGAGTGGACAAGAACTTACAAGTCTTGGAACTTACAGAGCTTGGGATCACCGTGCCAGGTGGAAGCGCTCTGGGGACACAGTTGCAACGCGACTGAACGCTCCACTGGGGGGATCCCCGCATACACTTTGGCCACTCTGCCGTTGAGGGCAGTGAAAGCGGAGGAAGCACCTGAACGGTTTCGGGCAGTTAAAGGTGCCTTCCATGAACTGGTGACTCGGGGATCAGACTCGGGCAACGCTGTCATCCCAGAGGAAGAAAACACAGGCGAATCCTCATCTCCCGAGGACTCAAGGCCGCCCTGTGATGCGGCGATCGACATTTGGTCGTCCTCCGGAGCCCCGAATGAAACACTGGGTCCCATTTTTTTTATTTTCTCAAATTGGTCTTTCTCTTAAAAGGAGTGGTGTATGTGTGGAGTGGTGTAACTTACACAAGGTTTTCCTTTGGATAGCGACTTCCTTTTTCTCTTTGTTTCTCTGTTTGATTTTTCCATCATCTTCATGATCAAAATCTCCCTCTTCTTCTGCTGTGACTGAACCTCCAGATCTCCTCTTCTCTCCATCTTCTGGTGTTTCTTCTCTTGCTTCCTCATACAAGTCAGAGATAAGAAATTGGACCTGGTTTTCTTTGAGTATCTTCTCCACTCTTTCAAGTATCTCAGAGTGCAATCCTGATTTTCTTTCATCAAACTGAAGATGTTCACCTCCACACTCCTTTATTAATTGATGAATACAGTTACTGTTTATCTCTTTCTCATCAGTCAACACTAAAGTGTGTATAGGAGCCTCCTTACTGAATTCATTCAGCACATATTTCACTCTATGTCTGTTATTGTCACTGAAGTCGTTCTGCTGCAGTACAAGTATGATCACATGAGGTCCAGGAGCAGACAGATTCACACACTCTTTCACTCCCTGTGTGATCTGAGTGATTGACAGATTTGGCCTCAGCAGGTGAGGAGTGTTGATGACTGTGACGTCTCTGTCCTTCAGTTTTCCTCTGTGTTTCTCAATGTTCAGCTCTACATCAGCAGGTGCTTCACTCTCAAACGCTGCTCTTCCTAAGATGAAGTTTCCCACTCTGTTGTTTTCTGTTATATTCTTCCCCAGCAGAACAATCCTCAAATCACTCACTGGAACACAGAACACAAATAACAGTAAAACTCGACCCGTGATCCATGAACAGAGATGTCAGATTTCAGATTGAAGGTACTGGACCAGATCAACAACTGCCATTGAGATGAGTGGAGATGTGAACACAATCTTACACTATTTTACACAGATTTTTAAAATGTTTTTAAAAGAAGTCTCTTCTGCTCACCAAGGCTTCATTTATTTGATTCAAAATAAAATAAATAAATAAAACAGTAATATTGTGAAATATTTTTACAATTTAAAATATCTGTTTTCTATGTGAATATATAGTAAAGTGTAATTTATTCCTGTGATCAAAGCTGAATTTTCAGCATCATTACTCCAGTCTTCAGTGTCACATGATCCTTCAGAAATCATTCTAATATGATGATTTGCTGCTCAAGAAACATTTATTATTATTATCAATGTTGAAAACAGTACAATTTTTTTTCAGGATTATTTGATGAATATAAAGTTCAAAAGAACAGCATTTATCAGAAATATAAAGCTTTTCCAGCATTATAAATGTCTACTGTCACTTTTGATAAATTTAAAGCATCCTTGCTTTCTTTAATTCCTTTCCAAAAAAAAAAACTCTTACTGACCCTAAACCTTTGAGCGGTAGTGTATAATTATACAAAAGCTTTCATTTTCAGATAAATGCTGTTTTTTTTTTTTATTAACTTCTATTCATCAAAGAATCCTGAAAAAAAATTATACACAACTGTTTTCAACATTGATAATAATCATAAATGTTTCTTGAGCAGCAAATCATCATATCAGAATGATTTCTGAAGGATCATGTGACACTAAAGACTGGAGTAATGATGCTGAAAATTCAGCTTTACAGGAATAAATTACACTTTACTATATATTCACATAGAAAACAGATATTTTAAATTGTAAAAATATTTCACAATATTACTGATTTTACTATATGTTTGATAAAATAAATGAGTCTTCTTTCAAAAATGAATTAAAAAATCTTAGTTGAAAAACTTTTAACCAGTAGTGTATATATAAACCTCCCTTTAGACACACAGTTTCTCAAGGATTTTGATATTTGCAGTACTGAATATTATGAATTATCATATTTGTTGACTTACTATTAGGTCGCTCAAGAGATATACTTCCACATCCTCTTTGAACTGCAAATAAAATAACATGGAAATTAAAACATTTACCAAATTCTGTTATCATCTTTATTTATTAAAGAAATAATTCACACAAAAAGAACAATTTACCAACATTTATTTTTCCACCTCAGTATTATACTCTTTCTTTCAGAATGCACAAAAGTTTATTGCCTGCATGGGGATGTAAATAATGCATTTTTAATTTTTTCAATATTATTTACATCTGCACAATCTTTGTTTGTTTGTTTGTTTGTTTGTTTTGTTTTGTTTTGTTTACCAGCAGTCATGTTATTACCTTCCTTGTCGGGGAGATCTTTGTGTTGTCTTTGCTGACTTCTGTTTCCTGCAGATAAAAGAAAGTTAAATTAAATACAATATTGACAAGTGAAAAAAAAGAATTTTTATTTGCCCTCTCATTGCATCAGATTTATTTAGGCTACTGAATGGCTGCAGTATATGACCATATCTATCTTCTGAAGGCAATGTGTGTTGAAGATTAGTCACATATCGAACATTAAATATGCTTTTATTGCTATTCTTTTTTTTTTTTTTTTTTTTTTTTTGCAGCACATGGGTAGAGCTTCATAATCTTTTTTTCTTCTTACAAACATACTCAAAAGCTTTTAAAAATGAATCTGCAAAAGGGAATAAAATAACAGGCCCTCCACCATTTGAGGAAGTGGTTAATATAGTCAGATGTTACTGAAAACTGTGCTGCTTTATGATTAAACATGGTGACAAACTTTGCCTTATTATTCATTAAGATAGGATCACATTTATATGCTTCTCTGTCTCACTATTCTGCCTTGCTAAAAAGGAAAACGTATTCGATCAAACTGGATTACAGTGATTTTCTTTCATTGTAATCCAGTGCGCAGTTTGACCGAAAACGTTTTCTTTTTCTTTTCCGTTATCCCACTGTACCGCAGCATTTATTATACATCTACTGTAGGCTATTACTTAATAAATAAAATAATAGGCCTACATGCTGTTACAATTTCAGTAAATATGGTATTTTAGCTTGTTAAACACATTTATTTGGTCTGATTTGATTCCTACCTGAACTAGACGCCATTCCACATGCTCGTGACAGAAACCGAAAGCGAAAGTCTGTTCGGGAGACGGAAGATGAGAGGAGAACACGACTGCGTTTCACTCAGAAGGGATCATCCGAAGGGATGAAGGGTGCAGGGGACAAAACTTCTGCGTCATCTTAACGAGACAATAAAGGAGGCGCTTTTGTCGCACATTTTGGCTGAACTCCCCAAAAAACGAGAACTGTTTTAAAGTCCAGTTTAAATTGCTAGGGGGAAAAAAGTATTCAACACATTCGTGTCATAAACCTTAAAAGCTTAATATACCGCTTCGATACGATTATTTCAACTACTTCCTTATTATGCGTGTAGATTAGGTGACGTATATCCGCTCGGCCGCTCCACTAGTGGAGGTGACGTATTTCCGCTCTTGAGTGGAGCTCCACTCGCTTATGGTCTGCAACCAGATCCTTTTGGAGAAAACACTCTCTGAACGAGGAGGAGATTGTGCAAACTGCGCCCTTTGTTTAACGTTAGTTTATTTATTTATAGTTTATCGCACCATACTGTATATTGTGTCTATGTATTTGAAACATTTGAATGGACTGATAAAGGGAGCTGTAAAGTATTTTTGTTGAAGTACAATGTCGTTTTGACCATAATAATATACCAAATCTAACTCGTATAAATATTACAGTAATATAGAAAAATACTATACATACAGTCGAGCTCAAAATTATTCATACACTTGGTAAATATGAACAAAGAAGGCTGTGAAAATAAATCTGCATCGTTAATACTTTTGATCTTTTATTTAAAAAATCTACAAAAATCCAACCTTTCATTGCAGAATAATAATTTTAAATATGGGGAAAATCTCATTATGAGAGAAATGTTTTTCTCTAATACACACTGCTCACAATTAATTCAATACTTTTTGCAACCTCCTTTTCCCAAGATAACATCTCTGAGTTTTCTATAATGCCTGATGAGTTTGGAGAACACCTGACAAGAGATCAGAGATCATTCCTTCATGCAGAATCTCTCCAGATCCTTCAGATTCCAGCTCCATGTTGGTGCTTCTTCTCTTCAGTTCACTCCACTCATTTTCTTTAGGGTTCAGGTCAGGGGACTGGGACGGTCATGGCAGAAGCTTGGTTTTGTGTTCAGTGATACATTTTTGTGTTGGTTTTGATGTTTGTTTTGGATCATAGTCCTGATGGAAGATCCAACCACAGCCCATCATTGGATTTCTAGCAGAAGCAGTCAGGTTTTGATTTTTTATCTGTTGGTAGCTTTTAGCTTTTTTGGCAGCAAACACAATGTACAGAAATACTGAGGTGTAAACAGTATCTGCCAATATAAAGTATAGATAACATCTAATTACTATTTACATTTATTGCAAAGAACTGATACTTTTACATGGTGCAAATAGAATATATCACTATTTTCATGTAGTGTAAATAACATATCTCTAAGAAAATGCTGCTATTGTCACTTTAATGTAAATAGAATATATTGATATTTTCACCTGTACTGTAAATAGCTGCTGCCATTAAAAAAGGAGTGGGTGGATTTTTATCATTATAGTGTGGTTGTGTTCACACACTGCCAACACATCTATGTTCAAACACCATGTAAAAGTGAATTTTGCATAATAGGTGCCCTTTAATGTATTCTCTCATTCACTGACATAAAAACCACTGGAGTCATTGTAAACTTTTGAGGTTTTTGTACAGTTTTGTACAGTAATTCCTTCTGATGTATTTGGTAACACTTCAGTAATTTCTAGTGTGTTCTCATGATCTTCACTTTTGAATACTGATCCAAATAAGCTGTAGTTCCTTTAGAATAATATAGTAATTCTTGAGTAATTATTATCCAATACTATCATCTTTTCCAAGTGACATTTAAATCACACATATTTCACTGTATCTGCTGTTTTTGACATCCATCAGCTCATGCAGCAATAGTTCAGAAAAGTGTTTGGGACTGTGTGACTCTTGTGCTGCTTTCCAGTTCAGTTCCAGTTATGAGTTGTTTTACTTCATCTCCAAACATAAAATGATCTTATTGTGTTGGATTTATGGGTGTTTGCATGACAGAAAAACATGGATATGAACAAAAACTAACTCTAATCTACACAATAACAGCACTTCAGCAGCTAACTTCTTATCATTCAGTCTTATAAACTGATCTAACTTATGCATTTCCTCTTCAAAAACCTGAAATTCAATGTTTGTATCCACGCTCATGTTTTATATCATACAAACACTCACGTTGAAAAACAAAAACAAAATACTGAATATCTCTCCTGCAGACAGCTGTCTTTATATAAAACTGATTCATGTTTGCTTTATTAAAAACACTCAAAGCTATTAAACTTTAAATCACTATTTTAAACCAGGACTCTTTCACACAACTCTTTATACAGCAAATCAGGAAAGTAAATACAAATTCATAAACTTGTCTTCTTCAAATTCAGTGTAAATCCTAAAACACTAGTGAACTTCTGCATGATTTACTCTAAATTTACTAATGTTATAGATATCTAATTGAACAACATTAATTGGACAGTAAACATTTGATGATTTTAATAACCTTTTCAGTAAATAAAGGAGAGTCTTCAGTCGAACAGTGTTTACTGGAGATGTGCTGCAGTCGTCATGGCAACTCTGTCCTCATCTGTCACTCAGTGTTTTAGGAAATGCAGCTCCATTCACTTTTATTAATATTCACTCTTTATAATATATTATAGTAATTAAAAACACCTATATAAATACATGTACATAATAAATAAAATATATGCAATTAATTTAATGTTTTTGTGACCTTAACTCTCCCAGACAAATCTCCCAATTTTCTTAAAACACATTTACTCTTTGATGACTCTTTTCTCAGTATTCACACACAGGGTAAGGTCTGGTTTGGCATTAAAGATTCAGATGGAGATGTGTATTAAGGAGGTGAGTATGTTGAGAGCAGCTGGAGATCCTGATTTAAACTGGATTATTCAGATCTGATCTTTCAACAGCTCGGTTTGTCATCTCTTCAGGTTCAACACATTCACTATCTGCACCATCATCATTATCCATGGCAAGATCTGATCCAGTGTTGGTTCTGTTCTCTGAACTCCTGGTTCCTCTCTGACTGGTGCTGATGAAGTTTGTTCCCACCGTCTCCGGCTCTCAGAAGCTCCTGGCATCGATGGACTGCCGTCAGCTCACTCAGGTTCACGGATTCACCGATATTGTGCTCAAACCAAAGTGAAAAACTCTTTCATTGTGAAGCTTTCTAATGCTCTCACTTCTCTTGAAGAATATTTACTAGATTTACACTACATGATAATGAACTCAAATCATTCTCCAATGTGTATTTACATATTTATTAGCAATTTAGCTTACATGCAATATCAGTTATAGAATTAAACTCTTGACTTTATTCAGATATTACAATATAAACCAAAAATCACAATATTTCACAAGTAATTTAGTGTTAACAGCTGGAGAGGAGAGAGAAAATGGCTTCAGAAATTTCTTTACAAAATATCATGTAGAAACAATTTCATAGTAGATTTGAAAATCAAAGTATAAATGAAAGACAAAAAGAAATATATAGATGTGTAACAAATTTGCCATTTACTTGTACATATAACTCACAAATATTTCATTATAGTTCATGTTTTGTCAGTGACTGATTTTCTTTTTTGCACTTGTGTCACATTTTAATTTTCTAAAAAGTAAAATATACTTGATTGTGTAAATTCTTCTTTGGTTTTTATTTACATATTCTAAAATCATCACATCCATATTTAATCTGTTCAGATTTGATGTTTTTTGTTTGTTTCAGTTGACAGGTGTGATGATCAGTGGCTTTGAGTTTTTACCTTCATCATTATCGCATGGGTTAAAATATGGATAGAGTTTGTCAGTGAAAGTCTGACCAGTGAAAGAGTAGATATGAGATCTGGAGTCCACGTCAGAAAAAGAGACCAGACCCTCCTCATAATCCACAAACACTCCCACCTTCTCAGGTTTCTCTCTTAGAGATAAAGAGGCACGTGTACTTTCACCAGCTTCGTATTGATTCTCATTCATCAGCCACACAGTCCAGTATCCATTCTCAGGAGTCAGTAAAATCATCACCTTCCTGTTAATGGATTCTCTGGCCACTCCTAATTCCCATTCAGTCTTTCCCTTCACCTGCACCTCATAGTAAAATCTCCCTGAACTGAATCCCTGCTTTGCCAGAACACAAGAACAAGTATCAAATCTCTTTGGGTTTTCTGGGACGTCCTGCTTAATGTCTCCATGACTGACTTGTTTTCCATCATCAGACAGGATGAGACGTGGATGTGCCGTATCAGGATCCAGAGTCACATCCACTGAGAGAGATCAGACATTATCAATCAACTTCAGAACAAACATTTTCATGTGTATAAAACACATTATGATCAAAAGTATTGTGAGTGTATTGGTGTCAATCTCACTGTACCTGCAAACTTCTGCACAAACTTCAACTCTGTGAACACTGATGACAATATAATGATGAATTAGTAATAGGAATATTTCAGTGAGTTTCTCTCTATTAACAGCATCAGTTGAATGTAAATGTTGATCATCAGTTTGTGAAACAGAATGTGTTTAACATTAATGCACTTACAATGAAGGTCTATGAGACGATCATAACAGAGGGTTTAAAAGCAGAAAAGTCAAGGTTTTATTTTTATTAAAGATGTATTAATAATTATACAGTCTAAAAAATGCATTATTTTTGCTGTTAAGTGCCTAAATTGTCCTTGAGAGGATGGAAAACTTTTTAGACAGTTTATTTAGTAGTCAGATTCAGGTTGTGTGTCACATGATCCTGTGATAGAGTTTGTACAGGGATAGTTACGTCATGTGACTTACATGTCACTAAAGTTACCATAATACTTCTGTAACTGGTTATGACATGAGTTGTAGTTAAAAGATTTTAATAATGTGGTAATCACCAGCACATCACAGATGCTTAAAATTAATTAAACACTTTTTAAAAATGTATTTTCTTAGTTACTGACAAGAACCCTGTGTTTGATCTTCACATACCAATGAGTTCTTCTTTTAGCAGTTTCTTCAGTTCAGTCAGAACTCTTTTCAGAGAGTTCACATCAGAGTCACTATTGATCTCAGTCCAGTTCTTGGTGTGTGAAAGGGTGTTCATGAATGAGCACATCTACAGCAAGAGAGAGAGAAGACATTATAAAGGGTACAACGGGGTGAAAGGCGGATTTGACTTAATTTAAACCACCATAGCAGCAATGTTTTGAAATGGCCGACCACAAGATTTTGTTCAATAAAGTCTTCATCAAATATTTTTGGTGCACAAAAAGTATTCTCGTCGCTTTATAACATTAAGGTTGAACCACGTAGTCACATGATCTGTTTTAAATATGTCTTTAGTAGCTTTCTGGGCATCTGAAAGTGTTTTTTTTTTTTTTTTGCTCCCTATGGAGGCCTCACTGAGCCATCGGATTTCATCAAAAATATCTTAATTTGTGTTCTGAAGATGAATGAAGGTCTTACGGGTGTGGAACGACATGAGGGTGAGTAATTAATAACATTATTTTCATTTTTGGGTAAACTAACCCTTTAAGTTAAATATAATGATATATAGTCTAATACAGTGCATATATTAAGCGAAAGAGTTCATTTCTCTGCCGAACCAACAAGCTGTGGACATGATCGCGTTTAGGGCTGCAACAAACGATTATGTTTATAATCGATTAATCTACCGGTTATTGGAACGATTAATCGACTCATCGATTATTATACAGGTTATTCCACTAGCAATTAGTTAAAATACTGAGTTATACTTTAAAGCTGCAGTCCGTAACTTTTTTTGGTTAAAAATGATCCAAAATCAATTTTTGAGCAAGTACATAACCAGCCAGTGTTAGAAACTATCTCATTATCTTAGCTCGATTCACAACGCTAAGCTTGTAATAATGTTTTATAATATGAGCGACCTGGTGGATTTCTGCAGGAAATTCGAGCATGAAGCAGTTCATCTGTGCGTCATTACGTCACATCCGTAAACAGAAAGGAAGTCCAGGCCAGTCGGTTTTATTATGTGTGGATGCTGCTTGTAGCGGATCATTTATAGCCTTTTCTCACAGCAGCTGAAATAATTAAATTTATCATTTTGATGGCGAATTGTAATCCAGAAAGATCCAAATGACAATCATCAGCAGAGGCGTAGCAATAGGGCAGGCAAGGCAGGCAATTGCCTGGGGCCCCGCATTTTGCCCCCGCATTTTGCCCCCGAGGGCCGATCATTTAAACGATCAGAAATGTTAATATCAATAAAACACACAGTGATGCAGAGACATCTCTGCATCCCCCTTAGGGGACCCTTCTCTCGTTACGTTGTTTATGCTTTTGCCGCCGCTTTCAAACTGGCGCAGCGCTTACTTACATTAAAATGCCTAATTCCATTTATTAAACATGAAGAGGACATATCTGTCTGGCAGGCAGAAGTGAAAAAGAAAGCATGAAGACGAGGAAAAGAGGAAAGAGGACAGCAGTAAGTGATTGAGATAATGATGATTGACTCAAGGATATTAATAACTAACAGTTCTTTTACAAAATCGTTTCACAATATTTTTTTTCTTTTCAAAGCAACTTTACAGAATATGCACGTGTCTAAATTACAATTTAGCGATTATTTGTTATTAACAGCACACATCAGTGTTTCGTGAACAATTCTGCAGCTTTGAACGAATCGTGAGAGTCATTCATTTAATGATTCATTCATAAATACAGCTTTCTCAATACGTACTTGACTTATGAAACGTCATCAGTCGCTGTCCAAGTACTGTTCCAATTCAAAGTTTGCATCTAGCCAAGTTCAGTTCAAATCCCCGGATGTGTTCTTGATCCGCCCCTTTTATCGAGGATGCATCGAGAGATGACTTGTGCAGACTTGAGACAGCCAGGTATCCCAGAATGCATCTCGCTCTAACCAGCAGCGTCAATAGTGAAGGAGAAACCCCGCATAATTTAAACATATTACTATTATTATGTCATGATTTGTAGTTTTAAGAGTTTTTCAGGCGAGAATGTGCTGGTTTAAAGCTCAAATTTGTGGTTTATTGATAAAGATAGTGCCTTTCTGAAAATTTAATCTGACGTTGTCGAAGTTGTGAGATCCAGGCGATCACCGGACTCTCAGCGTTCATGTACCCAGCCCAGAGCAGCCTTACCCTCGGCTAGTCCTTCTGACGTTTGCCGCTGGCTCCGTTTTGGCTGAGGGCAACGTGACGTTTCATAACTTTATATATGGCTATTTAACTTTTGTATCATACTAAAGCGCTGATTTTTTTTGTATGCTTGACTGAATTGTTTGCTCTATTTCTTATTGTATATTTTTATACCTTTTATAATGGCTATTATTGAACATTAAAACTGACATTTAACAAAAAGAGACAGGGTTGTGTTTATGTTATAGCCTATTTCATTTCATTACAGTGAAGATAGAGTACGCACAAATAGTATTACATTTAATATTTTTGAAATGTAAACGAAAAGAGGCAGGGTGAGCTGCGAGCTGAGTGACGTTATCAAGTACGCTGCTGTTCCATTTGCAGAATCACCGGACTTGCGTTCTCCCGTTCACGGGAGTTCGTTCTCCTGAGCCGAACGTGCCAAGTCCTAACTACCAAGGACGTGAGTCTGAACTTAGCGAACTTGGTTTTGAGAATGAATGAATGACTCGCTCATTAAGACTGTGATTTACCGCCACCTACTGATGGTTTTAATTTAATATTTAAAAGTATGCCATCATTAAGTTTTTTTCTATAGATTTTTTTTTTTAAAACATCTATTTTATAAAGTTATTCATAAAGTTTAAAAAAATGCACTGGAAAATCAATTTAGGGGGCAAGCCTCTTACACATCAATATAAATAAATATCAACTAGTTGACATTATTAAATTAGTACCTAGTTTATCCAGCTCACTTGCGCATGCTTCAAAAGAGGGCTTACAATGAGTTACAAAGATACATAACAGCTACGACTGTGTACACTACTTACTTTATGCAAGCACTATACAGGATTTACCCTATTATACATTATCGACACAAACTGATAGGTGAAACCACAAACAGCCACCAACAAATAGTCTATAAACAAAGCATCAGGCTGTCTTTGAGTTCACATGAACAACGGTTAAAGTTACTCGTCAGGCTACAGTTAAATTAAGTCTAACACATCTTGAGTCATGCAGAGCTATAACAACCCAGCCACAACACATCATTGCGAATAACATGCCTCACCTAAACACAGGTCTGGGGTCAGCTTCCTTTGCTGTTCGAGTTAACGTGCTAAACATGAGTGGAATTTGCACCACAGCGCCCCCACAACTTGATGCTCATGACAAGAATAGCATGTATAGTTATCTTTATTGAAGTGAATTAGGTTTAAATCACCATCATGCATGAATGAATGATTTTTTTTGCAATTTTACACATAATAATCCACGATGATCACATTACACAAAACTGAAATTGCACGTCAAAATAACACATTGTCAATATTTTTTGAGACCCCCCAAAATTTCACAAATCACGTTTTCAGGGGAACCCATGTCTTATTAAGGGGAGCCGAGCTCCCCCT
This sequence comes from Megalobrama amblycephala, assembly GCF_018812025.1. Taxonomy (NCBI): domain Eukaryota; kingdom Metazoa; phylum Chordata; class Actinopteri; order Cypriniformes; family Xenocyprididae; genus Megalobrama; species Megalobrama amblycephala. The sequence goes on from NC_063044.1 coordinate 24,340,400, forward strand.
AGCCCCCCCATAGTTCGCACCCTGTATGTAATATTGTGCAAAACTTTTTTTGGGGAAAACATTTTGGACATTGGATTTCAATGGCTACAAACAGATTGACGGTCAAAATTATAGTTTCAGTGCAGCTTCAAGGGCTTTAAACGATACCAGATGAGTAATAAGGGTCTTATCTAGCGAATCGATCGGTCATTTTCGAAAAAAATACAACCGTTTATGCTTTATAAACAAAATATCACCTTGAACGTACTTTCCGCTTCCGCATTCTTCATAACGTTTACGCTGAATGTTCTACGCCTTCCCTATTCTACTTACGGAACGAACGCGGCGCCAGTTTCATTTTTTTTCCGTAACTTGAATAGGGAAGGCGTAGGACATTCAGCGTAAGCGTTATGAAGAATGCGGAAGCGGAAAGTACGTTCAAGGCGATATTTTGGCGAATTTTTTTATTGTCGATAATGTCAGAATTTTCGCATGCGTTTTTTCGTATTCGTAATCCTAAAAATTCGTCACTCACAAAGTCCGTGAAAGATAAAGAAAATAAAACAAATAATCTAACTACAAGAAACAGCACAAATAAATACATGAGAGCTAAGATACAAATAAAAGAAATAATTCTTTACAGGTTTCTCAGGTATCTAACAGCTTTCAGGTACAGAAATTGAATAAAGTAATCAAATATAAAATAGCACTGCATATAAACTTCTTTGAATAGTTAAATAAAGATGAAACATTTTTGAAGTTACAAAAGCTATTCAGTCAAAAGTGATTTCTTCGTGCTTTGTCATTCGATTAACATTAAAACATAGAGCAGGAATATTAGACTGCTTTCCCTTTAAAGCCCAGGATACACTGCACGATTTTAGCAATCCTACAAGATCATTACAAATCACACTGTGCGACAAGGATCTATTAAACGTGGGTGCGGCATGCATGTAGACTGCATGATGATGATGACACCTGTTGACTCGAAGGCTACGAAACAAGTTTCTATAGAAGAAAAAAATGTCATCAGCATGCGCTAGTGTAGGGGTGCTCAAACCTGTTCCTGGAGATCTACCTACCTGCAAAGTTCAACTCCAACCCTGATAAAACACACCTGAATCAGCTAATTAAGATCTTCAAGAGCACTTGGTAATTACAGACAGGTGTGCCCGGCAAATTCGTAAAACAAAGAAAAATCATTTCTAGCTGATCAACATTATGAAAACTGGTAAAACCTTTAGGAACTTCAAAAGATAAAACAGCGAAATTCCTAATATTACTTCCAATATTTCCAAATTATGTTCATTTTCATAGAGCGGGCCAATATCGTGACGATTATTTAAAATCAATCGAGAGAAGCAGATATCGTTATGGTGATAAAATACGATTAATCGTGCAGCCCTAATTTAATTTAATTTGACTTGACATTTGATATTCAATAGTATCCTTGACATTTATTCAACAGTGCTTTTGATCTGCCTGCATTGACACTATTCTTTAAAAGGAAAAATTATATACCAATTATCAATGTAAAGCTACTTTGACACAATCTGCATTGTAAAAAGCGCTATATAAATGAAGGTGACTTGACTTGACTTGACTTGACTTGACTTGAGCAGGGCTGGATCTGAACCAAAGCCACTGGAAGGCAAGCCTGCAACCTTTAGCCAAAAAAGGCTAATGCCCCACCTCTGGTGGTATGCGGGGAAGGACACCAGAGGCCGTTTTTTGAATGGATGTCAATGGATGAGAGGCTTCACTATGCTGATTAAACAGCTTTTGTGGGGAAATAGCTAGTCATTTAAATAATCGACAGCCTGTTTGCTAATCTTCAGCATGTTTACACTAAACAATACTTTCGTTGGGAACTATATGTAGATTTTAGCTTGATAAAAATGTATTTTTTAAAAGAAGGCAGACTAGTGAATGTTGTGACTGACGTTACTGCCATTACATGATAGGCTGAGAGGTGCCACACGTGAAGTTAGTCGTTACGCTTTCTCCAATGGTAAGAGATACAGACCCTCTTATCTCCCTATTATATACAATCTCTGGCTGAACTCTGCAGGAAGGTAGATCTCCAGGAACAGGGCATGGGCACCCCTGCACTAGTGGATAACAAAAAGACCATGTTGAAGTCAAGTCAAGTCACCTTTATTTATATAGTGCTTTTTACAATGCAGATTGTGTCAAAGCAGCTTTACGGTGATAACTGGTGAAAATTTTTGTCTGCACAGCAGCTCTTAAAGAAAATGGTGTCAGTATCCATCTTAAGTAAATTCAGTATTGATTAATTCCATTGTAAATATCAATAATTAGTTCATTTATCTATATATCTGCACCAGAGAAAACAGTGAAGTCATCGTCCAGCTCAGTTCTGTTCGCATACAGTGTTGTCAATACAGGCAGATCAAAACACTGTTGAATATCAAATGTCACCAACTAAGTAAGCCAAAGAATCACACTTTGGCAGTTGTAGATTTTATGTGTGCGGAAAGAGGAAAGAGCTTGAAGGATTAGTTCACTTTTAAATAAACTTTTGCTGATAATTTATTCACCCCCATGTCATCCAAGATGTTCATGTCTTTCTTTCTTCAGTCAAAAAGAAATTAAGGTTTTTAATGAAAACATTCCAGGATTTTTCTCCATATAATGGACTTCAATGGGTACCAAACGGTTCAAAGTCCAAATGACAGTTTTAGTGCAGCTTCAAAGGGCTTTAAACTATACCAGACGAGGAATAAGAGTCTTATCTAGCAAAACGATCAGTCATTAAAAAAAAAAAAAAAAAGTTTAAGTTTTATAAGCACAAATGCTCGACTTGCTCTGTTCTGCGATGCGCGTTCGTGATGTGACGTAATACGCAATTATGCTGAAAAGGTCACGCTTGACATAGGCGGAAGTACCGAGTCGGTGTTTACAAGTTGAACGTGAAAATACTAAGTCAAATGGCATTTACAGACCCGGCGCCAGACACAAATTCACGGACGGGCATTACATTTTTTTCAGGGGGGCACAAATGAGATCAACCTTATTGCATAATAACATTATGAATTAAATGGACAAAAAAAAAAAAAAAAACGAGGAAGAACTAAACACACGTCGCATGGGCTCGACATTGCCCGGGACAAGTTGATTTTTAAAGGGGCAAGTAAAAGAGAATTTTACTTGCCTGGCCTGATTAAAACGCCAATAACAAAAAATGACTAGAGAATCACCAAAATGCGATAATGCTTCTGCATTCATTTAGTCTAAGTGGCTTAGTGCATAATAATATCGATATTATCGATAGTGCATAATAATATATAGGCTGATGTACTGACGCTAACAAAATGTTGCGCTGTTGAGGCGCTCGCGCTGCCTCTCGAGGAGAAATCGAAACAAATGAGCGCAGCAGAAACAAAGAAACTCAGTTAACACACTGCCAGAAGCGGCTCCTGGCCATTAATTTAGGTAGGGCAGATTCTGGGTCTTAGCGCTAGTTTATAATAAACGCCAATAACAAATATCCTAATCGCATTCGCATATTGTAATATCTTCTATAATGATTGAACTGAATCACACTAGATAACTGCACTGGTGGTTTATTAACATTATTGTTATAACAGAGCATACATACACCATAGCGGTTCTCTGACACTTCTTCTCTGGCTCACTGTAACAGCACTCACGTGATCCCGAAGGACAACAGCACCTCCTGTGGCACGGAGCGGAACAACTACAACATCAGGATACCACATCCCTCCCCCCTTAAGAGAAAAAATTACTCCAGAGGTAAGTCACATACGTTCCTTCCCACTACTCACACATGTACAGTAAAGGTGTCATTGCACTTAATACTTTAAACCTAGAGAAACAAACAAAACAAAAAAAAAAAACAAATCAACAAGAACTGTTTTAGCCATTCTGATCACTTATTGAACAGTTAACACAGACATCTCTTATAACTCTCACATGTTTCTTTTTCTTTTTTTTTTTTTTTCAACCAAAAAAAAACTAACTAGGAAGGTGGGTAGACTACCATCCTTCCAGTGAGTCCCAGAGCTCATTCTTGCTCTGACTTGAGGGATCTCACTACTATGTCACAAAGTCTTTCAGGTAAGTAGGAGTCTGTTTTGTGCGTTCGGACCTGCGCAGTACAGGTAGCGGATCAGCTCCTCTTGGTTTCTTTTCACCAACTGAAGGGTGTGCTTGAACTGTCTCTGAAGCACTCACTTCCTCTCTGACGGAAGTGGGGACATTTGAGTCTGCAGGCAGGGCCTCCAATGCTGTCCCTGAGACTGGAAAACTGGTAGGCTCCTCCGTCCAATCTGACATGCGCGTCTCGCTGCCCCCAATGGTATGCCGTTTTCTCATTTGATCGACATGACGCCTAATGACTCGGCCATCTCCTGTCTGAACTGTATAGGATACAGGTCCGGTGTTATCAACAACGACCGCTGGTATCCAACGAGGTCCATGACTGTAGTTGCGAGTGTACACCTCATCCCCAGGAGAAAAACTCCTCCACTTACTGTGAGTGTCATGTTGACCCTTCTGCTTGAGTTGTTTCTGACGTATCTTTGACTTCACATCAGGCAGCAGAAGATCCAGTGTTGAGCGCAACCTTCTGGACATAAGCATTTCAGCGGGTGACAATCCAGTTGTGGTCTGTGGTGTGATTCTGTAATTGAACAGAAATCTAGCTAACCTGGTGTCTATGGTGTCCCCCGTTATCTTCTTCATTCCTTGCTTGAACGACTGTACAGCTCTTTCCGCTAGACCGTTCGACGCCGGATGGAATGGTGCGGATGTTATGTGCTGTATGCCATTCTGTTTTAGGAATGCCTGAAACTCTTGGCTTGTGAAACAAGTTCCATTGTCCGATACTAGGGTCTGGGGCAAACCATGTATGCTAAAGCACTGTCTGAGCTTTTCAATGGTAACTTGACTTGTAGCTGTATTTCCTGGGTACACATCAATCCATTTGGAGTGTGCATCTACAATGACAAGGAACATTTTTCCTAGAAAAGGGCCAGCGTAATCCACATGCAGTCTGCTCCACGGTGACTCTGGCCACTCCCATGGATGTAGCGGGGCTCCAGCTGGAGAATTCCTGTTTTCCTGACATGTAGAGCAGGACATCACTTCCTTTTCAATTTCGGAGTCCATTCCTGGCCACCAGACATATGAACGAGCTAAGCCCTTCATTCTAGATATTCCTGGATGTGTGTGGTGTAACTGTTTTAAAATGGCTTTCCTACACCTCTGTGGAACGACAACCCTGGCTCCCCAGAGCACGCACCCATCCTTTACACTCAACTCCAGTTTTCTCTGACTGTAGGGCTTGTACTTTGCATCCACCTCCCGTGGCCATCCCTTCAAGCACCAGACTAGCACTTGGGAGAGTGTTTCATCCTTAGCTATCCACTGTCTCAGCTGCTTTGTTGTGATTGGTGGATCCTCCAGGACATCCAACATGAGAACCTGGTCTTCCACGTCCTCTTCCTCTATTTGTGGCAGTGGCAACCTGCTCAGCGCGTCTGCATTGGCATGTTCTTGCCCAGGTTTATAGATGATCTTGTACTCATAAGCTCTGAGTAGTGTTGCCCACCTCTGCACTCTCGGTGACCCCATCTGTGGCACTGGCTTTTTTTCGTGAAACAGGGATATCAGTGGTTTGTGGTCAGTACTAATGGTGAACGTTCGACCGTAGATGTATTTGTGAAACCTTTTGATTCCGAAAATGATCGCTAACCCCTCCTTATCGAGCTGTGAGTACCGCTTCTCGGCTGGTGTTAGTGTGCGTGACATGAACCCCAAAGGCTTTTCACTACCATCTTCCATGACGTGTGACAATACCGCACCTAATCCATAAGGCGAGGCATCACAGGCGAGCACTAGGTCCTTGTCCGCTGAGTAATGACCCAGGACCTTAGCTGACTTCAGTAACTGTTTTGAGTTCTGAAAAGCTTCTTCCTGCTCAGGGTTCCACGTCCACTGAACATCTTTTCTCAACAGTTTGTGTAGTGGCGCTAAGCGTGTAGCTAAGCTAGGTAGGAACTTATTATAGTAGTTCAAGAGACCTAAGTAGGCCTTTAATTCAGTCACGGTGGTTGGCGATGGAGCTTCCTCTATGGCTCTCACTTTGCTCTGCACAGGATGCAAGCCTTCAGCATTAACCACATGCCCGAGGTATTCCACCTCTTTTTTTAGAAACACACATTTGCTTCTGTGGAGACGCAGGCCAGCGTCCTTCAGACGTCTGAGGACCTCCTCTAGGGTCCTCAGATGTTCAGCTTCGTCTCTTCCTGTCAGAATAATGTCATCTAAATACACAGCTACTCTTGGAAGGCCTTGTAACAGATTTTCCATTGTTCGCTGGAAAATGGCAGGAGCTGAAGAAACTCCAAAAGGTAACCTATTATAGGTGAACAGGCCTCGGTGTGTGTTTATTGTGAGGTATTTCTTTGAAGCCTCATCCATCACAATCTGTTGGTAAGCATGGCTTAAATCAAGCTTGGAGAACTGTTTCCCTCCTGACAGTGCATTAAACAGATCTTCAACACGAGGAATGGGGTATTGCTCGAGTGAGGAGGCACGGTTAACCGTTAGTTTATAATCTCCACATATTCTGACTGACCCATTTGGCTTCAGAACAGGAACAATAGGCGCGGCCCATTCGGCGTACTTGACAGGAGCTATAATGTCCTCTTTCAGCAGACGATCTAACTCCTCTTCTACTTTAGCTCTCATGGCATAAGGAACTGATCGGGGCCTATAAAATTTAGGCTGCGCGTCAGTTTCCACCCGAATGGTTGCTGTCATGCCTTTTAACATGCCTAACTCCTGCTTGAACACATCCTCATTTCTCATGAGTACTTCTGGTAGACTCTGTGCCTCTGTTCTCACATTTTTTATTTCCTCCCACCTCAGCTTCAGGGCTTCCAACCATCCTCTTCCCAACAAACTAGGTCCAGTGCCTTCCACCACCACTAGGGGCAATGTCTTTACTTGCTGCTCGTAGTGAACTTCCACTTTTGCTACCCCCACTACTTTGATTTTCTCCCCGGTGTATGACTTAAGTGAAAGTTTAGTTTGTTTTAGTTTCGGACGTTGCTTCTCGCTCCACAGCTCCTTAAATTTCCTCTCATTCATTATGCTTACGCTACACCCTGTGTCAATCTCAAAATTCACTGTTTTTTCATTCACTTCCAACGTCACCTCAAACGGTTTTATCCGCTGAATTGAAGTCTCCGTTTCCATGCAGTTTAATGTGAAAGCATCCTCTTCAGATCTATCACCATCCTGCTTTTCCCATTCTACATTATGTGATCGATGTGGACGTGAACACCGCTCTGCCCTGTATGTTTTCTCTGCTCGGTATGCTTTCTTTTCACTGGGGTATGCGCTTTCTTTCTTTTTATTTCGGCAAGCCTTAGCTATGTGTCCTATTTTCCCGCAACAGTGACACTTTGCCTCTTTAAATTTACACTCGGCTGCGCTATGCTGCTTCCCATGACATCGGTAGCATTCTCTTCCTGCCTTTTTCCATTCACCCTCTTTTTTCCGTGCCCCCTCTGTCTTCATGCTGTTACACGCTAACGGTGTTTTATGGAGGTCTTGAACATTTTTACTAGCAGCTTCCGCCGCTACTGCAATTTTGAACGCTTTTTCAAAAGTCAAATCTGTTTCGGACAGCAAGCGTCTTTGGATCCTGTCATCATTAATACCGCATACCAATCGGTCTCTCAACATCTGTTCCAATGTAGTACCATAGTTGCAATCATGCGCTAACTGTCTCAATTCTGCTACGTATGTACTGACGGTCTCCATTGGCTGGCGGGTGCGCGAGTCGAATTTGTATCGCTGTACTATTTCGCTCGGTTTTGGGTTGAAGTGCTCTTTCATTAAAGTTTTCACTTGACCATATGTTTTCGAGCTGGGTTTATCTGGACTCACCAAGTTCCTTATGAGCTTGTAGGTGGCTGGTCCCACCACGCTGATGAGGATAGCTCTTTGCTTCTCTCCATCATCAATCCCGTTAGCTTCAAAAAACTGCTCTAGTATCTCACAATACTCTTCCCACGTCTGCTCCTTCAAGTCAAAAGCCGACAGAGTGCCTATCATCGTTGTCATCTTTGCGTTTTTTTCTGTGAATCCTCCGATCCAATGCTAACGTTAGCTTTTCGCTCTCTCACCATCAGCTCACTGAACACATTCAGTATCCTCCACCTTTTAGATCGACACTTCTCTCCTCCTTCCAGTATCCTCGTCGCCAATATGTAATATCTTCTATAATGATTGAACTGAATCACACTAGATAACTGCACTGGTGGTTTATTAACATTATTGTTATAACAGAGCATACATACACCATAGCGGTTCTCTGACACTTCTTCTCTGGCTCACTGTAACAGCACTCACGTGATCCCGAAGGACAACAGCACCTCCTGTGGCACGGAGCGGAACAACTACAACATCAGGATACCACACATATATTATCACATTATCCACACATCAGACACACTTTTGGCAGAATTCTAATGTCCTTGCATTATTCATCCTGAGGTTGGCGCTCTAATTGTTTGACAGACTTTAGGACACTGAATTACCTTAATGTAATATTTATTGCGTCCGAATGTTGTTTTAGGATGTTACAAGGTATGTAGGAATTCCAGCGAAGAAAAAAGTCATGTCTATTATCAGAAAAACATAAAACAAACACAACAGAACTACTGTATAAGCTATTCACATGAACTAAAGGGTTTATCCTCTCATTTATTTAATACGCTACTCCACATAGGAAGAACAGACATGCCAACTAGTTACTGACCTGATACAGACACATATGTGAAACGGACTGATGTTGTCTTGACCTGGAGCAAGGTTTACGTGACATAACGTCACGTGGAAGTAAGCGGGGCAGCCAGAAATCTGCTCAAATGGGTGCTGCAGTTCCATTTTTCACCACAGGTTTACATTGGAAATTTGTGGAGCGCTGTAGAGCTGGGAGGGCTCTGAGACAAGCTGCCCCGCTTATCATGATTCATGCCTGCCAAATCCTTGCGCTATATTTTAATATACCCTGCTCACTTTACGACTAGAAAATCTGAAAAATATTTGTTGCAGAATGCTGGACACATTTACAATATATTATTATTTCAGTCTATTTTTGGATGAATATTTTGTTGGGCTATGCCCCACCCAGACGAGCCGCGGCTGAATACTGCAGTAACAATTCAAATGTGGAGTTTTTATATTTATGACATATGATACAGTTAAGCAACATCACACGACCAAGAGTGCCGAATAATACCATCACGACTGAAAATGTGACACTGATTTCATATGGCAGTTCTATAAACAAGTAATTAATATGAATTTACTTACATTTTAGACGCAATATTGACTGTTTTTGTTCTGTTTTAGCAGCGAAAATAGTTCAGACAAATATCACAGCAGAAGCGCGTCAGTCTCACAGCAACACTCGGGCTTTCGCCTAGCATTATTACATCGCTGATCTCTCCTGCCAACTTTGGTGGTCTTTGATTAAAGAAACGCCGTATATCCTCTGTCACTGTCACACGAGATAGTTCAGCAGTTGTTTAAAAAATGACCGCTAACATTAAGGGGCAGCACTATGCTTAGCACACAACCAAACATTTCCGCGCTCATTATTTACAAACCAATCAAATCCGTTTATTTTATTTTATTTTTTAAATCAGATCAAACACATTTTTATCCAGTAGTTATGATACAAAACGATAACTTTTGATGACAGTAGCCTATTGATAAAAAAAGCAAGGACTGGTGGTTGGTGGGACGTGGAGTTGTCGACTCGTTCAGGGCGGGCACTTGTGACTCACAGGGCGGGCCATGCCCCCCAATGCCCGCCCATGGCGCCGGGACTGGGCATTTACAAAAAAAGGTAAAACAACTAATGGTTCTTCCATCCTGTGTTGTCAGTGTCATCAGACTGTCATACCCTTCTCCATCAGAACAAAAACACCTCTAAAGGGGGTCGACATGGGGGTGAGTAAATTATCAGCAAAAGTTTATTTAAAAGTGAACTAATCCTTTAAGGTAAGCAGTTTTAAGTTTTAGCGCCATGTCACGTTGATTTCATGTCGCATTTTCATTGGCTGGTCAATGGATGTAGATCATAGCAGCAAACACACTGTGCGTTGATCATGCATGCTGAACTTCTGACACTTTCAGAAAATGATCGTAGGCTATCTTTGGTCGCAAGACCAGGACAATAGCCGTCTTTGAACCTCTCTTACTGTACGGCATAGGACCACTGAGTAAGAGCCACGATTACTACGATTGTTTCACAATGGCAATCTTTCATCTGGGACAGCCAAAAATCGTGCAGTGTATCCCAGCTTAAGACATAATTTAAAGATCCAGTACACTGATCTGATACACATGCACTGTCTGTCTCGTTTTTCTCTTAAGACATAACCTACTATGTTTGTTGGGTTACTCGCTAAGATGGGCATGTTGACATACATTTTGTGTGAATTTGTCAGTTTATGTGCAAGAGTGAATTTTTTTTTTCAGGCCAAGTCATATTCCTTTAACCGTCGATTTATTTAAACAGTCGAGAGAAATAGCGTTTTAAGGGGAGATGTTATATACCGCTTTAATATTGCCATTTATTTTCATATTTTTTTTCTCTTAGTTTTGCTTTTTGAACAAATATTAAACATTATAAAATAGCTAGGTTTAGAAATACATTTTGTCAATGTGAAGTATGAAGTACTCACAAATCTCACTCTCATGAAAAACAATAACTTTTCATGTGAATGAATAACTTAGGGTGACCGTATGCACCATTCTCCCAGGACACGTCCTGTCCAGGATTTCTAAGTTGCATAAAATGTCCAAGTTTTGGTTTTATTTTCATATTTGCGGAAGGTAACGACTGAAAAATAATTTGACCAATAGCAGGCATTATACATAATCAACTGATCATGGCTTGCAAGAAGGCTGGATCTACAGAGAACGGTCAAAGCATTGCAAATATGACAACATTTTAATGCATTGCATGAAGAATGTCAATAAGAACAGTGGCTTGCACAGACCACTGGGTAGAAATCGTGTTCCTAAATCGCGTTCTTTCACAATTAAAGAGGCAAGGGCTCAAGCCATTTTAGGCAATTTAGAAATCCTGGACAGGGCGCGTCCTGGGAGAATGGCGCATATGGTCACCCTAGAATAACATAGAAAGCGAGTGCTGCGCTCTCACTTTATAATCACAGCAGCTGTCAGTCAGTGCAGCGTAAGATCAATGATTTCGGCACACTTGTAAAAACTCAAATTTTACTCAATGAATCTAACTAAAGTGCACAATAAATATTTAATTTTTGACTCTTTTTTTTTTACATGAAAGTGTGAAAACTGATGGTCGAATTGAATTTAGCCAAGGAGGAACACTGAGGTATGTCTTTATTCGTTTATTCTTTTATGCTGTCTTAAGTCTGAATAACTAAATTAATGCTATGCCTGACTATTTAAGTGACTATATTCTGATTATAAACTAAGTATTACACTACCAGCAACACACCAGAAAGTGACATTTCACTGGAAGTTTTCCAGCTGGCTTATATTATTGCAGAAATTTTCATAATTACGACAAAATTAAGAATACTGCCCTAAACTCACTAGCAGAAAGGTAGCGCGATATAAACAAACCAGACTAGAACTGAACAGGGCGTGACAGCAGCTTCACATTCTCTGTATCTACCGCCTCGATGCAGTTCAGTAGAAAAATCGCTCCTCTTCATAACAAAAGGATCACGTCCAACATATGTGATGATTTTTGTTTATATCTATCTTTTCAATAGTGTCTAAACCGCTACAATATGGACTTTTACTATAGCTGAATTTTGCATGTCACCAGAACCACGTGATTGCAAACAACCCATTGACGGAAATCCGTCGTAGACTTGCTGCAATTAACGGAAATCCATCGTAGCGACGGAGAACTTTAATCCATGCATTTGTTTACAAAGAGGGACTGTTTTGTCCATGTTCTTTTAATCGTCGCTTTTGTAACGTATTGGGAAACCAGAATGCATATATATCGCCTGAAACATACATTAGGCGAACCCGTCTCTCTGATTTGCACATTGTTTTCAACAAACCATATTGTAGATGCGTCGTCAGATTTGGGATGAACCGCTGTGCAAGTGCATGCCGAACAGTGGGTGGAGAACTGAACGGTTTGATTTTTTTTACAGCGAACCATCCCATCCCATATGAGTACGTCTTTATTTATTTTTTGTACTGTCTTACGTTTGAATAACTAAATTAATGCTATACCTGACTATTTAAGTGACTATATTCTGATTATAAACTAAGTATTACACTACTGATGCTCAACACACCAGGAAGTGACATTTCACCGGAAGTTTTAGAGCTGGCTTATATTAATGTGGAAGTTCTAAAGAACGCTCTGTGCAACCCACCACATGCTTTAGGGGTTCTGCTTTATTTCAATGAGCTGAAGGGAGGCACAAAAGACGCGGACTCCTGTTGTAACTTCACCTGCGAGTGTCGCTGTTGGACAGTTTCTTTTAAAAAATTAGCAACTTTTACACTTTTTAAAGGAGCCATAGAATGGACATTTCACAAGTTGTAATAAAAGTCTAATGTGTCCCCAGAATTTGTCTGTTAAGTTTCAGCTCAAAATACCCCATTGTTATTTTATTATACCGTTTTACCTGCCTATTTATTGGTGGGAGAAAAAATGTGCTGATTTGGTGTCTATACCCTTTTAAATGCAAATGAGCTTGTGCTCTCCGCCCCCAAGCTTGTGACTCCATAACACATTATAATAAATAATGCAGAAGTTCACACAGCAAATATAACTCTCAAAATGGATCATTACAAACTGTTCATGATGCAGAATATCAGATCACGTAAGTATGACATGTATTTTGTGGATGTTTGCTAACATTCGATTCTGAATGAATTTGATAGTGTGCTGCACAGCTAACGGGGCTAAAGCTACACTGTTGGGAAACTCAATAAGAATGCGTTTATGAATTATACAGACTGCAAACATTTTCAGGTAAAAAATGAAAATAACGACATGGATCTGGTCTCCGTGAATACAGATGGTAACTTTAACCACATTTAACAGTGCATTAGCAACATGCTATGAAACACATTCAGAAAAACAATTTAAAAATATCGTTAAACATATCATGATATCATGGTTCATAAACAGTTATTATGGATCCATCTGCCATTTTTGCTATTGTTCTTGCTTGATAGGCAAGGCAAGGCAATTTTATTTGTATAGCACATTTCATACACAATGGTAATTTAAAGTGCTTTATATAAAGAAGAACCAAATATATAATAATAATGGAACACATAAGAAATGGAAGTAACAGTAAAAACAGAGAATTTAGCTATCTGGATGGAAGAGCTAGGAAGTTTCAGGGAGTTTTTCTTTTTGTTGTTGTTGTCCATCAGAGCGGATCTAAATGGATCTTCATCACACAGAGGGATAACGTCTCGGTTACGTATGTAACCCTCGTTCCCTGAAGGAGGGAACGGAGACGTACGTCAGTAGTGACCGACGAATTGGGATATCGCTTAGAGAGCCCTATCAGCTTCGTGTGAACTAAAACAAGCCAATGGAATTGGCGTGCGATATTTGCATAATGCGCACCGCCTCCGACAGGTGTATATAAATAGGAAGCAGATGCAATCGCACTGTTTTTCGCTGAGGAGACAACTGGTGTCCGCACAACAGCGAGGGTACAGAAACTGTGGCGACGGGACGTACGTCTCCGTTCCCTCCTTCAGGGAACGAGAGTTACATACGTAACCGAGACGTTCCCTTTCAGTCGGTCACGTTCGACGTACGTCAGTAGTGACCGACGAATTGGGATCCCAAGTAAAGCGCCACAGTTACGAAACCCCTTCCAGTGCTCAACGCGAGCTCTAACCGCCCATAGCACCGGAGGACTGGAGAAGGGGGCGAGCTCACGCCAAGAAGTTTACTGCTGTCTTACCCATACCCACTAAGTAAACTAGACTACACTGGGGAAGCGAACCCGGGGGGGACGCTGCGGAGACCACTACCTACCCAATGGGGGAGGAGTTTACGTGGAGAATACACATACGGACTGGCCCGGGGGGCAGTACGCATATGGAGTCCCTGGGATGGCTCCACCTGGGTAGGGGGAGACTCATCTGACAGGTGACAGACACGGGCTCGCCGTAGGGAGTTTAAACCCATGGATAATTACACATATGGGACCGCTCACGTAGAGGAGTCACAACATATGGAACCCAGCCAACAGACAACGTCGGAGACGGATGTAGGCCTGGCATCAGACACTCTGCAATGTCCGAGCCGAAAGGGGAGGCGGAGGAACTCGACAGGGTTCGCCAAGCGGGGAACGCGACTGGAGTCAAAATATGCACGCATCCGGCCCAGGGGGCGGGAATGGCATTGCAAGCCGACACTTAGAGCGGGTTCAACGCGTCTACCGGCTAGTGGAAGCGAGTACACGGGAAGATACCGGCTCTACACGTAGGCTATAAAACCTAGCGAACGTGTTAGGTGTCGCCCAGCCCGCAGCTCTACAGATATCTGTCAGCGAGGCGCCATGAGCCAGCGCCCAGGAAGAGGCCACCCCTCTGGTGGAGTGGGCTCTCAACCCGAGCGGGCAAGGCACGCCCTGGGAATCGTACGCCAAGGCGATGGCATCCACTATCCAGTGGGCCATCCTCTGCTTGGAGACAGCCTTTCCTTCTGCTGCCTCCGTAACAGAAAAAGAGCTGATCTGAGGTCCTGAAGCTTCGCGTTCTGTCCACGTACACACGCAGAGCGCGGACAGGACAGAGCAAAGCTAGGGCTGGGTCTGCCTCCTCCGAAGGCAGCGCTTGCAGGTTCACTACCTGATCTCTGAAGGGAGTGGTAGGAACCTTGGGCACGTATCCAGGCCGGGGTCTCAGGATGACGTGAGAATCACCGGGCCCAAACTCTAGGCACGCTTCGTCGACCGAAAATGCATGCAGGTCCCCTACCCTCTTAAGGGAAGCCAATGCGACCAGAAGGACAGTTTTCAGAGACATTACTTTCAGGTCGACTGATCGCAAGGGCTCAAAGGGATGACCCCGGAGAGCTGAGAGAACCAGGGTCAGATCCCAAGAGGGTACGGAGGAAGGGCGAGGAGGATTCAGTCTCCTCGCCCCCCTCAGGAACCTGACGATCAGATCGTGTTTCCCCAGGGACTTACCCTCAACTGCGTGGTGATGTGCAGCGATAGCGGCAACATACACCTTCAGGGTGGAGGGAGACAGCCTTCGCTCCAACCCTTCTTGCAGGAAGGAAAGCACGGATCTGACCGAGCATGATCGGGGGTCCTCTCGGCGAGAGGCGCACCATTCGACGAACAGGTTCCACTTCAGCGCGTAGAGGCTCCTAGTGGAAGGAGCTCTAGCGGAAGTGATGGTGTCTACGACCGCTTGCGGGAGATCACTCAGAACCTCCGCATCCCGTCCAGGGACCACACGTGGAGGTTCCACAGGTCAGGACGCGGGTGCCATAGGGTGCCCCGTCTCTGAGTCAGGAGGTCCTTCCTCAGAGGAATCGGCCAGGGAGGGGCTGTCGCGAGGAGTGTGAGGTCCGAGAACCAGGTCCGAGTGGGCCAGTACGCCACTAACAGAACCTGCTCCCCGTCCTCCCTGACCTTACACAGGAGTTGTGCGAGAAGGCTCACTGGGGGAAACGCATATTTGCGCAGACCCTGGGGCCAGCTGTGTGCCAGGGCATCCGAGCCAAGCGTGCCACCGGTCAGGGAATAGAACCACTGGCAGTGGGCAGTTTCTGGGGAGGCAAACAGGTCTACCTAATAATCTGAAAATGGGTCAGTGACAAATATGGTGCGGCAAGATGAGAAATTAAAAAATCTTTTAAAAACCTGTTTTAAAAGCATGCATCAGGTATGTTAAAATGTATATATTGTGTCTAAGTTGATTTTATGTTGATAAAAATGACATTTGTACAATTTTGTACTAAAGTTAAGAATGAATGTACCTAAAAATGTCAAATGGTGTAACCGCCAAAGAATGAGAAATATTAAATATTTTATCCACCTAGATGGCATGTAAGCTCACTTATAGAAATATATAATTCAATTTAAAATATCAAATGAAAAATAATTTTATTAGAGTTATCTCTAAATGTAAATTTTAATGTGTTTTTGCAATATTTGGTGGGACACATGCTGAAAACACATCTGATTTCTAAATAATCTTTGACAAATTATGTTAAAATTGTTTAAAATCATGTTATTACACTAAACTAGATGATAACATTTTATTCCACATTAATTTTTCTGTATATAATTATATTTTTTATGAAAAATACTGGTTACGCCAATTGACACAAACCAGTTACACCACCTGACCATGTTACTTCTACAGCCAAAGGCCATTGTTTGTTGAACAAATTGACACTGAAAATCAAGCATGACAGTCAGCAAGTTAAGTTAAGTGGTTTCAGTGATGAAAAACAACATCTGACAACAAGAAATAATCATAGTACTGAACAGTGAAATCATGTCTCATATATTTTACAGTTAAAGGGTTAGTTCACCCAAAATGAAATTTCTCTCATTAATTACTGACCCTCTTGTCATTTCACACCCACAAGACCTTCGTTCATCTTCAGAACACAAATTAAGATAATTTTATCTCCCATAGAAAGCAACGAAATTACCCCTTTCAAGGTCCAGAAAGGTACTAAAGACATCGTTAAAACAGTCAACATGACTGCAGTGGTTCAACCTTAATGTATGAAGAGACGAGAATACATTTTGTGTGCAAAAACAAAACAAAAATAGCTACTTTATTAAACTATTTTGTCTCTTCCCTGTCATTCTCCTATGCTGTTGACATGGTAAACACAGTGCAGAAACTCCAGGTTTTGCATCAGAAAAGCAGCTCATTATTGGCCGGGTCCTGCGTCAGTCTCACACGCATGCGCTGTGCTGATCACGTGATCAGCTTTGGCCAATACTGAGCTGGCATTCGGACATAAACAAGGAAGCCTTCACTGTGTTACTGCGTCACCTACATGAGGAGAGTGACAGGAAGAGAAGAGATTGTTGAATAAAGTCATTATTTTTGTTTTGTTTTTGCGCACAAAAAGTATTCTCATCTCTTCATAACATTAAGGTTGAAACACTGCAGTCACGTTGACTGTTTTAACAATGGCTCTACAACCTTTCTGGACCTTGAATGTGGTCATTTTGTTGCTTTCTATGGGAGATTTAAAAAAAAGCTCTCAGATTTCATCAAAAAATATCTTAATTTGTGTTCTGAAGATGAACAAAGGTCTCACATGTTTGAAACGACATGAGGTTGAGTAATAAATTACAGAAATTTCATTTTTGGGTGAACTAACCCTTTAAGGAACAATATCTGATAACAAGAAATCATCAAAGTGATGATTTCTTAAGAAAAAAATATCTGACAGCAGGATCAGAATTCACTGGTGCTCTGTGATGAGCCACTGTTTCCTTGCTTGAAACTATATTGATTTATCTATTGGGGCAACAGGGGCTCTGTTATGTCGTTTTAATTATAAAATCTTAGAAATTTAATGAATTGTATTTTATAGATGTAAATTGTAGTCTTTGGTTAAATGCACAATATGTAAGACTTTTGGATTAAAATATCCAAAAACCACTTGAACAATGTTATATATTTTGTTGACTTGTGTACTTGTATTATGCCAGCTGTTTCCAAGAATGTTTAAACCTAGAGAAATAATAACCAGGACACGAGCCATGTCCGTGCGTCGCCTATCAATGACATCATACCCACGTTAACCTTGGTTTCCGGTTTTATTTTGTCGAAACCACAGAAACACCAAAGACGCTTTAATATATTATGTGTTTTATAGACAGGTGAGCAACTGTTTGGATACATTCGTCGACAGAAATCTAATCATATTATATGGCTAAACACGTTTAGTCTTATTGTTTAAATCTTGTTTTCTTGATTTACTGTGAGTACCATGTTTTACCAAGCCTAATATGGATCTAGTTGACTGCAGTGTGCAACAAGTGTCTCATGGCAGCTGCCGAGTGAACGCACAGAGTAGCATTATAACAAATTAGAACACACAAATGTGTGTAATATTTTAAAACAGAGCTGCTTTACATCACATACGCTTGACCTGAAGAAGCAGAAGCAGCGACTGCGGCATAATAAAAGCTGCTCTTGATACGTTTGACGCACTTGTCTTTCATTAGCAATCACTCCATGATTTTATATTGCTTACATTTTTAAGTGAATGGAATAGAAATATTGAAGCTAAACATTTCAATGTTAAACATTAATGTTCTAAACATTAATGCTGTGCAACATAATTATATATTATTTTACTGAATTACAGAGCTTTAATAATAAAGTTGTGGATAAAGCACCACTTTCTCAAAAAAATAAAAACATTGAACATTTGAAAATAGTTCCAAATAGTAGTTTAGTTTATATTACATCTTTAATCGGCACCATAAACTAGTGATTTTGACTAAATTTGCCCCTAACAGAAAGGCTTGTAATAGAAGTCAAATGGTGTAACCGGTTACACCATTTGACATTTCAATTTAAAATCAAATTTGACAGGTATTATCATGGACACCTATGTAAGCACATGGCCTTGGTGGAAATATTTCAAATGTAATTTTTAAAGTTAATACACATTTTTATAATAATGATGAATTATCAATGTATTCATGGGGTCATACCATTTGACATGTATACCTAAGAATACCTAACCATACCCTAAAAATGTCAAATTATCTCATATTTTAAAGACAGTTACTAACCTTTGCATGCAGCATTTAGTGTCACCAGGGGTCCCTCTTTGTGATATAATTTCCTGTCACATGGTTTTCTTGCACAATATTAACAAAATGGCTGCTTGAATAGTGGTTACACCACCTTGACACTTCAGGAATTTGACTTGACTCCTATGATTCCCCAAATTATTTATAATATTCAGAACAATGGTGTTAAATTTATTTTTATTTACTATTAAATTGTTCTAATGTAAGATTATGCCAAACTAGATAATATGGTGTTTTATTGAGAATTTCACCTTTTTTAAACAAGATCAATTATTTGGTACTAAGTTTTTACGGTTACACCACATTGACATCAGCAGTCACTAGAATTATGAAGAAGATGGAAAATTAAGGAAAATTCTGTCCTCTTTTTGGGTGGTGTCTCTTCTCCTCTCCCCCAAAACAGGTGTTGGTGTAATAAACATTTACGATCCTTTTGTTCTGGTTCTGGTATAAAAGGTAAAGAGCAAAGCAGTCATGTGGGATCTTCTGCAGACCCCCACAGAGATGGGTGAATGTCTGAGGACATTCACCCATCCCTGTGTATATATGCATTTCTTTGAGTAATCGATGTTATGCATTTAACATTTCTGAATTGGCTTCTAATTGTCTAATTGTAATGTAATTGGCATGATATATTTTTACTTGACAAATAAAAGGTTATATTTGGTTGATTCTGTATTATTCTTAATCCATTATTTCTAGTAGATCAAAGCGAAGGTATTACCTCAAATCTGTGTTCAGGATTGTTCATACGAAAGGTTTAATAGATGGAGCATAGGGCACGTCAATTAAGTCCATTCTGATTTCTGACAATCACTGCCTTAAATAAGTTGCAGTTTTCGTAAATATATCAAAACTATGCTTTTTGTTACGAGTAAGCAGAGCGCGACCGACTTAAAGGTAGATATTTACCCTGCATCCAATGTTTAAGGTCAGACTGACGAGTTTGTGTCCGGGAAGAGCAAGTTGGCCAAAGTGACTCTTCTAAAGCGATACTGGGACTGCAGTGAACGAAGTAATTGAAGATATAAGGTAATCAGAATAACCGAATATCTAAATTACAGTTTTTCTCAATTGTTTACACACAAATATTGGTACTTGAGACACAATGACCACAGCATGTAACTCATGCACCAACCCCCTGAACCAATTCTGCTAAACTACAAGCACAATTCCTGCTTTACACTCACATTGCAGTTCTAAAACACACTTTTTTCAAAACACTACACACAATTCTCTGCATTTGGCACAATTTTCGGGCAGAAAAATCTCTTGTTTTCACAAGGAACACACTGCCATTCAAATATGCACACTGACTCATCACATGGGCAAACACCTGTCACACATTTTTACAATTAGCAAACAGAGCTTTAGCATAAAAGGGCAAAAGGTGAGCTCTTCTGTTTTGGAGCAATGGATGCCAACAATGGAAACAGAGGCAGAGCAGCATAGTTTTTTTTTTTACTGTAACTGTATACAGTAAATTCTTCTGTTGTTTTGTACGGTATGTGCAACTTTGCATTGGTTGGGATGTGCACTGTACATTGTTTTTGTTGGAAAAATAAAATATATTTGTTACCGTGTATTTGTGTGTTCTGACTATATATATATATATATATATATATATATATATATATATATATATATATATATGTGTGTGTATATATATATATATATATATACTACAAATATTTTACAACACACTTATGTATGTACTGTCTGTAGTAAGTGTAACTCTGAACCAAATAAAGACCAAAGTCATTATGATGAATGGAGAAGTGTTTTCCAATCATCATAGTGTTTTACATTGAGCACATCAGTGTTCAACTGGTTCTTATAAATGTCTATTCATATGATGGTTTGTGTGTGTCATTTGAAAACAAAATACCATTTTGAGAAGAAAGAACATTGTTTTGAATGTAAAGTTTAATTTTGCAGGAGAATTGAGGGGTTTTGCCTATTGTGTGTGTGTGTTTTGATTTGTGTGTAGAGTTCTGAGAGTATGAGGCATGCTTTCAGAAAATGTGTGTAAACAATCAAGAAAAACTGTAATTAGGCGAAGTAAAATTGACACAATTGTCCCACTATCAGATGCAGGTGTAGCATTTTGCTCCCTTGAACGCGTCATAGAAACACAATAAGAGTTTTAAATTCATGATTTAATATTAATGAGATTTTTATTCATGTAATGTTTTAATTCTAGATGTTTATTTATGTAAATGCTGCATTTATGAGTGTGCGTGTTCATCATTCAAACTGCATTTCAAGCTGATTCTGGCTCACACTGAAGCCCCTGAAACATGCTATTGCTCTAGCCAGTTGCCAAGACAAAGGAATTCATTATTTGCACAAAACATGATATAATAATTAAGCCAGTTTTACTTAATGGCCAAAATGTTGAAATTGTGGAAAATTATAATTATCTTGGTACAGTTCTGGACTCGAGCTTCTCTAGTATGTTTTCAAAAGATGCTCACAGAGACTCTGTCTTCTCAGACATCTCAGCAGCCTTTGTGTTTGTCAGCACATCTTAAACTGTGTTTCACAAGTTCACCTGCCCGTTCAGTCTTAATGGTTAATTGATTTGGCTTGCTGTCCTCGCAGGAGGCTTGAACCCGAGGCTCGGCTCGAGCTCCAAACTAAACCCCTCTATAACAGTACTGTGCAGAGGGAGAATAAGAGAAATAGAGGAGATGGGGAGGAGGAGGGATGCTGGAAGAACTGCCGCTGGGATGACGCAGTGACTGCTGCTTATATACACTCATAATCTCCAACTTTATTTATAGAGCACATAATAAAACAACAGAGTTGACCATAGTGCTGTACAATGAAATAAAAATTACAAATATTAAAAACCACAACAAAAGCCTCACACCCAACATTCAAGACTAACTTGGTAGCTACAGCGACAATACCCCAATACTCATACCTGATCAAAAGCCAATGTAAAAAAATATGTTTTTAACTGTTTCTTAAAATCATTTAGAGATGATAATTGTCTCAAATATTCTGGTAAACTGTTCCATAACCTTGGAGCAGCTACTGCAAATGCACGGTCACTTCTGGACTTTAGTTTAGATCGAGGAACATGTAGGAGATTTTGTGCATTGGGATGTAATGTTCTCTTTGACTCCTGAACATGAATTAGATCAGCAATGTATGGAGGGACTGTGCCATGCTCAGATTTAAACACAAAAAGTAGAATCTTAAAATTAATTCTATAAGGTACAGGTGAACAATGCAATGCTCTCAAGACAGGGGTAATATGGTCATATTTCTGAGTACCTGTCAATAGCCTTGCGGCAGCATTTTTGACCATCTGTAATCGGTCCAAAAGTTTCTTTGGGAACCATAATAAAGTGAGTTGCAATAATCTAGTCAGGAAAAAATAAAAACATTAACGATCTTCTTCAAGTCTGTACGTGTTAAGAAAGGCTTAATCTTAGCAATCATTCTAAGTTTATAAAAACTAGCTTCAACAACTTTTTACTTGATGTTTCCTAAAAGGGCTCAATGTACCTAGATTAATTCCAGCTGTATCACTCATTTCGGAGAGCCCAAATATAATCACCTCTGTTTTCAATTCATTCAGACTCAAAAAGTTTGCAGTCATCCATGACTTCACGTCATCTATCAGGCCAACAAGTGCCCCAGGACACTGGAAGAATTTGGGATAAAGGACAAATACAATTGAGCATCATCAGCGTCAGAATGAAATGACACACCATATTTACCCATAATCACTCCTAATAGCAGCATATAAAGAGAAAAGAAAAGGGTGCCAAGATCGAACCTTGCGGGATATCACATGTTAAGGGTGCTGAGGCTGATGCAAACTCTCCCATGCAGACCGAGAAACTCCTATTTTGAAAGTAAGACTTTGTCCGTCTTAGGGCATTTCCACAAATACCCACACATGTTTCAAGACGAGATATAAGAATCTGATGGTCAATCGTATCAAACGCTGCTGTCTAAGAGTAAAAGTACTGTAAAATTGCCACGGTCGGTCACAAGAAAAACATTGTTATAAACTCTCAGCAAAGCTGATTCCATACTATGATGTTTTTAAAGCCAGATTGAAACTCTTCACCAATCTCATTTGCATCAATAAATGACTGAAGTTGAATTGCTCTTCTCCATAATTTTAGCCAAGAATGGAAGTTTCGAAATAGCCCTAAAATTAGATAACACACTCTTATCCAAGTTTGATTTCTTCAAAAGGGTTGAATTACTGCATGTTTACAGTAATCAGGCTCAACTCCTGAAAGCAAACTCTTGTTAATTATAGACTCTAAAAATGGGCCAACTGATTCAAAAACTTGCTTTAACAAATGAGTCGGATCAATATCCTGAGGAGAACTTGTGGACTTTAGTTTATGCACAGTGTCCTCAAGGATAGAAAGAGAGATCGGCCTAAAATTGGAGAAAGTAACACCAGATATAGATTGCTGTACAACCGTATATGAACAATGACTAATGTTACTACATATATATGATATTCAATTCATGAAAAAGTTTAAAAAACTCGTCAAAACAGTCATTTCTCCTACCACCTCTAATTTAGGATAATAATCGAATCTTTCATTGAGAATTGAACACTAGGCTTATGTCGATTTTCTCAATCAGTTTTGCAAAGTGTCTCGATCTCGCAGTTCTTACAGCCCTCTGGAATTTAGACAGAGAATCTCTTCACATTTCAAACCAAATTTGTAACTTTTGTCTTTTTTCTATTTTCATTCCCATCTTCTACAAACCTGTCTTAGGGAACGAATATTCTCATTAAACCATGGAGCTGATTTATGCCTTATGCTTTATATATGCTTATATAATGATGATGGACAGGACTGAATGTTTAGGCTCCTCCTGAACCTGCGTTTGGAGCTACATATAAATCTGTTAAGAGTCTTCTGACCTTTCATCTCCCTGCCTAGCTGGTATGGTCACATCAATTGTAGATTTAAGAATAATCTTTATAGAATTGTGTCAATGGCAAGTAAAATAGTTGGTAAACCCCAGAAGTCCTCAACATGACTTTTCACAGAAAGGGTGATGAAGAAGGCGAGGAGTTTTCTAGAAAATCGCTCCCATCTTCCCTTCAGCCAGTTTGAGCTCCTGAAATCTGGGAGGCGCTATAGAGTCGGGAAAATAAAAATGTGTTCATGAAGTCCTTCATCCCAAATGCCATTAAAATTCAGAAAGAAACAGAAAATGACATTAACTGTACTTTTCTGCATAATGTGATCTTGTCTGTGTATTGTTTTATTATTGCCTGTTAGTTTTTCAGTAGATGTTTAGGTGTTGGAGAGCCAAAGACAAATTTCCACTCTGGTGAATAACATTTGAGTTTGTACAGGGATAGTTACATCATGTGCCTTACATCTCACTAAAGTTCACATTATACTTCTTTAGAGCTGCAGTCTGTAACTTTTGGTGCTCTAACGGTTGATAAACAGAACTGCATGCGTCTTGTGGAGGAACATTGGTTTGGAAAATGTATTCATGATGTACATGTTTATTATATAAATTTGGAAATTTTGAACACACAAAAAGTTAAGGACTGCAGCTTTAAATGATTATGACATGAGTTGAAGATATAATGTTTAGTGATTTTATAATCACGTGGTAATCAGCAACATCACAGATGCTTAAAATTAATTTAACACTTTTTTCTTAGTATTTTCTTAGTTAATGACAAAAACACTGTATTTGATATTCACTTACCAGTTTGAATGAGTTTTTCATTTAGTTGTTCCTTCAGTAGATTCAGAGCTCTTTTCAGAGATTTCTCGTCCACATCAGAGATCTTGGTGTGTGAAATACTGTACAGGGATGAGAACATCTACAGCAGGAGAGAGAAGACTATTAAATATTAATTATATTCCACATTATCACTGATGAGACAGATGTTTACTGACCTGTATGACATGAAAATGATCATCAGTGTGTGAGAGCTGCTCCAGCTGAGTGTTTCTCTTCTTTAGCTCAGTGATTTCCTGCTTCAGTTCTTTAATGAGATCTTCAGCCTGTTTCTCTGCTGCTTTCTGCTGTTCCTCCATCATCTTCAGCTCTTTAATGAGATCTTCAGCCTGTTTCTCTGCTGCTTTCTGCTGTTCCTTCATCTTCAGCTGCTCAGACTGAAATCTCTAAATGGATTGGATCAGATCAGTGAAGAGCCAAAGACTATAGATATAGAAAGACTCCTCTTAGTTATGAATGGAAGAAACGGCAACACGCAATATGGTGGAATAGGTCCCGCCTTCTAAGTAAAAGAGCCAATCGCTGATTGATCAAGTCTTTGCATCACTGCAGCTGCTGTTAGAAGCTCTGGTTCCCATAGAAACCCGAGACTCACGCTTATGACTGCACATGAGCATTGGCTCCTCTAGCCTGAAAAATAAGCTTTTTTAAAGCTATTTGAGCACAAGAAACAACATTTATGGGACAGTTCAGGTCAGATTGTGTTGAAGATATGAAATGTTATTTAATTGAAAGTTTTTGGGATTTCCCCATTCTAATAGAGATAGGACTTGGTATTAGATGTGGAAATAGCTGTCAGGAGGCGTTGCAAATATGGCCGTCAAGTGAATAGACTTTCCTTGAAAGGGACTTTGGAAGAGTTCAACGCTGAATGATTTCTCTTTATCTGTGTTCCCCTCCCCCCAACTGGACAAAGTTACATATGTTTAAGCTGGTTTGCCTCTGCGTAACAGCGCTCATCAATGTCAAAATGATTGAGATGGCCAATCAAATCAAAGAAGATGAGCTTTACTGTTCACTTTGATTTTGTTTTTTGCTTCATCTCTGGATTTCCCTGTTCTTGCCTGAGCCCTGGACTCCATCTTTGTTTGGACTGCCCACTCTGTGTTTTGAACGTTTTGCCTGACTATGGTTTATGATTGTGGATTACCCTTCACTAAATACACTGCATTTGGATCCTCCACCATTCGTGTCTTGGAGCAGTCATTACAACCGAACTGCTGAGACCATTGCATCACAAACACCTAATCACCCCACACTCCTAAACCAATGCACTTACACACACACACACACACACACACACACACTCACGGTGTATTGTGTAGGTAAGATGATCAACACTGCTATCAACAGGACACCCAGACCAATAATCATCCTGTTTGAAATGTGGACGGTTCGAGATGAAGTAAAGAAACCATCATTGGAGACGAGAGTCTGTAAAAAGAGAAAGATTCAGTTCAAGTAACACTTCTCGAAGCCTTCTCCTATACTTGCAATACAAAAGCAGGGACCATTCCCTGTCTCCCATTCAATCCTAGCAGAGCATTGTTCCTTATATGGAAATGGTTCTGGTACATAAAGAAAATCATATGTTATAACATAAAGTACAGCTTCAACAGAGGACAAAAGACCCTCTGTCCACTTTCCTTCAATGCTGAGACCAACATAAAATCTTTCAGTCACAAAGCTGTGACCAAAGTACAAGAAGCTAAATGATTTTAATCATTTTTTCACTCACTTTTCTCGGCTTTACTGAGTGTTTGATCTCTTGAATCTTCTTCATTCTCTTCTGGATCATCTGCTGCTCGTCTGTCTGTGTCTGAACCAGATGATGAAACATACAGAGAAAAACACACACCTCACTGAATTTACTGTTCAATCTTCTGACCAAAAAAAAAAAAAAAAAAATCTTATTACAATAATGAATGTAAATCAGAATTAAATTTTTTTTAGTCCATGTCTGTCAGCTGTGAAGGTAACATTTTCAAATTCACAAAAGTTGACAAAATTAACTTTTAGGTGATTAATTAAAAAAAAAAAGTGTGACAAGCCAATATAGTGTATTTCAATATGACCTGCACCAACATCAACACACAGTAAAACTGCATTTCACAGTGAGCTTAAAGTGTTTTGTCTGTAACTCTTTACCTTCTTCTCTCGACTCTCCTCCTCTATAGGAACAGTGTTGTGAGTCCTGTGTTCTCCTTCAGTGCAGAACAGACAAACACACGTCTGATCATCTCTGCAGAACATCTCCAGAGGTCTCTCATGTTTCTGGCATATATAATCCTCCAGATTTTCCACAGCGTTGATCAGTGTGTGTTTCTTTAGATGGGGGACTCTGAGATGAAGCTCCAGATGAGAGACACAGTTAGAGCTTTGACACGTCAGGCAAGACTTCACAGCTTTCTGCTTTCTTTCATCACAGATGTCACAGAACACTTTAGATTCTTGATTAAGCTTATTAAAGTGTTGCACAAGCTTTCCGAGTGTTGAATTAATCTTGAGATCAAGTCTTTTGCTGAATTCTTTTTTACAGAGTGGACAGAAGCCGATCTTTCTGTTTGTCCAGCTCTTGCTCAGGCAGGTTCTGCAGAAGTTGTGTCCACATGGAGTGGTGACTGGATCAGTGAACACTTCCAGACAGATGGAGCACTGGAGCTCCTCATTTAGTGCTGGAACACTGGAGGATGCCATGCCTGAAAAGAAAAGTAATGACAATTTATCATCTACATTGCTGAAGAGAGCAACTTTCATGAAAAGGTATGTACACTGAGTAATTTAGTTTATGTTCTGAAATGGATGTTGCATTATTTGAAGTGCTGTTTTCAAAAGGTGATAACGTCTAGGTTACGTATGTAACCCTCATTCCCTGAAGGAGGGAACGGAGACGTTACGTCAGAACAGACTGACGAATGGGGGGTCTTGCCACCTTCGAGTGTTAACAAAACAAGCCAATGGTACGCTGAGTACCTTGGTCTGCAATATTTGCATCGCAAACTCCACCATCACAGTGTGGGTATATATGGAGTAGCCAATCACCCAGCATTTCAGCGGAACAGCAATTGTGGCAAAGGGACATAATTTCTCTGTTTCCTCCTTCAGGGAACGAGGGTTACAAACGTAACCTAGACGTTCTCTTTCAGTTGGTCACGTTCAATGTTATGTCAGAATAGACTGAAGAATGGGGTCCCTTACAAAACGCCACAATAGCTGTCTTCCAGTGACCTGTAAAAGTGATAGCACCCTGTCGTGAGACTGAGCACGAGCGAAGGACTACACTAAATACAGAATACACTGGGAAGCATACCCCAAAAGGAATATGCTAACAAACTGCCTGCTCAAGGAGGTCTTACAAGGAATCAACCAGCATAACGGTGATAGGGAGAACTCTGAGGTATCCAGCCCGCAGGGTGGGATTACACATCAGAGATGGCAAGTGGCTTGCCAAGGGAAGACACATGCACCCGAAGGAGACTAATGTGGAACACAAGTAGGATTACCTAGGGAGGGGAATCAACACATGGTGGCACCTAGTCCAACACAGGGGCTGACCGAAGGGGCATGCAAGTGTAGACATCAACAGTGCTGGAGGAACCCAGGATTCTAGCTGTGGAACTCACCTGTGTGGAACTCACCTGTGCATGCTGCGTGAGTTCCACAATGACACCGAGCAGGTCCTACTACTGGCCTGAAGAGGCGAGTACCCGAGAGGACACAGGCTCTACACAAAGATTATAGAGTGAATGTGTTAGAATGTGTTAGGTGTCGCCCAGCCTGCAGCTCTACAGATGTCTGTCAGCGAGGCGCCATGCATCAGTGCTCAGCAGGAAACACTCAGAGTAGACAAAAACTTGAGCTCTACTGAAAGCAAGGGTTTGAAGGGAGCCCTCTGCAATGCAGATAAAACCACTGCGAGGTCCCAAGAGGATTAAGGTGGATTAAGCCTTCTAGCCGCAATAGCAGCCACATAGACCTTAAGGGTGGAAGGTGACCGCCTTCGTTCCAACCCTTCTTGAAGAAAAGAGAGCACAGACCCGACCGGGCAGGAGCAGGGGTCTTCTTGACAAGAAGAACACAAAGTGCCGAAGAGGTCCTACTTCAGGGTATAGGCCTATCTAGTAGACAAGGCCTAAGTGATGGTTGCAATCACCTGAGGTGGCAAGGTACCTACCTAACCTAATCCTGTCCACTCATGCAGGTTCCAAAGATCAGGACATGGGTGCCAGAGGGTGCCCCGTCTCTGAGAGAGAAGGCCCTTCCTCATAGGTTTAGTTTGGAGAACCAGGTCCGGCCAGGCCAATACGGCACAACCAAAAGGACCTGCTCCTCGTCCTCCCTGATCTTCACCCTCCTACCTCGGTCAGGGAGTAAAACAGCTGGCAATGAGAATTGACTGGGGAGGCAAACAGGTCTATCTGAGCGTCCCCGAAGTGTTCCCAAATCAGCTGATCCGACTAGGGATGGAGGGATGTCTCCACTCCCCAGGGTGAGACTGTTGCCGAGAAAGCTTGTTGGCCGCAAAATTGAGTCTGCCCAGGATATGAATGGCACGAAGTGACCTAGATGCGGGCGAGTTGAGACGGGAGCGTAGACCTCCCTGACAGATGATGTACACTACGGTCGCAGTGCTGTCTGTACGGACCAGGACGTGCTTGTCTCTCAGCAGGACCCTGAAGTGGTGCAAAGCAAGCCGAACTGCTAGCAACTTGAGGCAACTGACATGCCCCTGAAGTCGAGGTCCCGTCCATCAGACTTGGGCAACACTGTCATCCTAGAGGAAGGCAACGCAGGTGAATCCTCATCTCCTGAGGACTCAAGGCCGCTCTGTGATGCGGGAATCGACATTTGGTCGTCCTCCGGAGCCCTGAATGAAACACTGGGTCCCTGAGTAGGAGGCTCAGGAATTTCAACCGGAAGTGAGGGGGGTGTGGCCCAGGAGGCTGACTCGTCGGGGAAGCCCACATCGTGACCCTCAGTTCACCCTGGCCACCAGCCAAAGTAGTCCTCTCACGAGAAGAGGAACTAGATCGGGGTGTGACAGAGGAGGCTCTACACTGTTTCAAGTAGTCGAGTCTCGATCTCAACATCGCAATGGTCCTGTTCCCACAGAGAGAACATGAACCATTCACAAACGCCGCCTCAGCGTGCTGAAAGCCCAAACTTGACCAACTAAAAGGAAACTATTTTGATCGCTATTGCTGACTTTGTGATATGTTTCTCTTTCTTTGAAGCGCTGGGTAGTTTCACATCGCTTTCTCTCGTCTGCTTCAACTTGACACACATAGATAACGACACATTTTGAAGAAAAGTGGGTAACTTCTGTCCACCTCGTCTATAAGCAATGACTAAAATAAAGAAGTTTAATTGAATTAATATCGATTCTGGAATAATAAAAAAAAAAATCTTTAAAATCTTTAAAAAAGGACAAGAAAAAAAAAGTGATAGGTGAATCGATGTTTTTCTCCTAGCCCTAATGTTTATTACTTTCGATTTGTTGTTTATTTTATGATTAAACTTTACTTTGATCATTCGCTGGTTCCCACTTCTTTCTTGCCTGAGCTTTTAACATTGTTACAGTAATAATGTTTATTATCAGTTTATTTTTTACCAAATCTCCACAAATTAATATGCAGTCACATAAAAAAAAAAAAAAAAACTGTACATTTACTGAGTTTGCAGTAAACATAAAATGATAATACTGTTTAATATCATTTATCATTATAAACCTTTTTTTAATTATTATTATCTTAAATTAGTCTTTCTCTTAAAAGGAGTGGTGTATGTGTGGGTTAAACTAACTTTCTTGCCAACAAAACTTACACAACGTTTTCCTTTGGACAGCGACTTCCTTTTTCTCTATGTTTCTCTGTTTGATTTTTCCATCATCTTCATGATCAAAATCTCCCTCTTCTTCTGCTGTGACTGAACCTCCAGATCTCTTCTTCTCTCCATCTTCTGGTGTTTCTTCTCCTGCTTCCTCACACAAGTCAGAGATAAGAAACTGGACCTGGTTTTCTTTGAGTATCTTCTCCACTCTTTCAAGTATCTCAGAGTGTAAACCTGATTTTCTTTCATCAAACTGAAGATGTTCATCTCCACACTCCTTTATTAATTGATGAATACAGTTATTGTGTATCTCTTTCTCATCAGTCAACACTAAAGTGTGTATAGGAGCCTCCTTACTGAATTCATTCAGCACATATTTCACTCTATGTCTGTTATTGTCACTGAAGTCGTTCTGCTGCAGTACAAGTATGATCACATGAGGTCCAGGAGCAGACAGATTCACACACTCTTTCACTCCCTGTGTGATCTGAGTGATTGACAGATTTGGCCTCAGCAGGTGAGGAGTGTTGATGACTGTGACGTCTCTGTCCTTCAGTTTTCCTCTGTGTTTCTCAATGTTCAGCTCTACATCAGCAGGTGCTTCACTCTCAAACGCTGCTCTTCCTAAGATGAAGTTTCCCACTCTGTTGTTTTCTGTTATATTCTTCCCCAGCAGAACAATCCTCAAATCACTCACTGGAACACAGAACACAAATAACAGTAAAACTCGACCCGTGATCCATGAACAGAGATGTCAGATTTCAGATTGAAGGTACTGGACCAGATCAGCAACTGCCATTGAGATGAGTGGAGATGTGAACACAATCTTACACTACAGGGCCAAAGTTTTTGAACTGTAAGAGTTTTTACAAGAAGTCTCTTCTGCTCACCAAGGCTTCATTTATTTGATCTAAAATGCAAAAACAGTAATATTGTGAAATATTTTTACAATTTAAAATATCTGTTTTCTATGTGAATATATGTTCAAATGTAATTTATTCCTGTGATCAAAGCTGAATTTTCAGCATCATTACTCCAGTCTTCAGTGTCACATGATCCTTCAGAAATCATTCTAATATGACGATTTTCTGCTCAAGAAACATTTATGATTATTATCAATATTGAAAACAGTTGTAAAACAGTTTTTCAGGATTATTTGATGAAAAGAAAGAGAAAGAACAGCATTTATCTGAAAAAGAAAGCTCTTGTAACATTATCACTACCGTTCAAAGGTTTGGGGTCAGTAAGAGTAAGATATATAAACCTCCCTTTAGACACACAGATTCTCAAGGATTTTGCAGTACTGAATGTTATGATTTATCATATTAGTTGACTTACTATTAGGATGGTCAAGAGATATACTTCCACATCCACTTTGAACTGCAAATGAAATAACATGAAATTTAAAATTTGGTAAATTATTTTACCAAATTCTGTTATCATCTTTATTTATTAAAGAAATAATTCACACAAAAAGAACAACATTTACCAACATTTATTATTCCACCTCAGGATTATACTCTTTCTTTCTTAATACACAAACGTTTATTGCCTGCATGGGGATAATTAAATAACACATTTTTATTTGTTTGTTTTGTTTTGTTTTTACCACCAGTCATGTGCTTCCTTAACGGGTTGATCTTTGCACTGTCTTTACAGACTTCTATTCAATTCAATAGAATTTCAATAAACATGGTATTTTATCTTGTTAAACACATTTATTTGGTCTGATTTGATTCTTACCTGAACTAGACGCCATTCCGTCCACACGGAGCGTTTAGGTGTATGTGCAAAAATGTTGTATCTGATAGACGTTTCGTCCAGAAGAATCAGGCGTTTTCACAAAGTACGAGGTCTTTGCGGAACAAAAGAGGGCGTTTCTGTATTTGTGGGTGTTTTCAAACTGGTGGGTGTTTATAGATCATGCAATGAAAATGACACCCTTCACCCGACCCCACCCCTAAACCCTCTGACGTCAGCAAATCAGGTAACGCTCTCAAAACGCCTCTCTGCCCATCAATCATTAATGTCCTGCAGAGACCTGTACCTGTTTTCAGAAGGTGAATCACGTTTCAAGCACTGATTTTCAGCAGCGGCGCTTCAATGTAGAGGTCTGCGCGGGACTGTTTTTTTCGTCCCGCTCCCGCAATGGTTCTATTCCGCACGAACCCGCTCCCGCCTAAAATTCACTCTGTGTTCACCCGCCATCCGGATGTAGTGATTTTCTTCCCGACCCGACGGGTCCCGCTAAAGATCGTTTCCAGAATCTTGCGTTGCATTTAAACTTCCCCTAAAAAAGAGAGTGATTGGGGATAACTAATATAAAATGTTGCATATATACAAGTATTTGTTATTTGTCTATAATGCTGTCAACAACCTAACAAATGTCAGAGAAAAAATGTCACAAAGAATAATAGGCTAAATATCACAGAGAAAAATAAGCTAAATTAAATAGCCTACAACATGTCACTCAAAACTATATAGGCAAAGCCAAAATTACATAAAGGAAAACTGTTGGCTTACTAGCTATAGCTACTGCAAAATGAAATATTTTTTAACATCCAGAATGACGCTGACTGACGACCGTTTCAGAACGTCTCTAATGCAAAGAACACAGGTTTCTCAGGACAGGGAATTTTCTCAGGACAGGGAACTAGACGCCACCACTGCAGAAAGTTTTGTTCACTTCAAGTTCAAGCACATATGCGCTGATGTCAAAGCATCTCGGGAGCGACCGGGTTATTGTAAGACCGCCCGCTCCCGCCTAATGCACTATGGTTACCGACCGCAATTCGCCGTTCATTCAAAATTTAATCCCGTGCAGCAAGAAATCTTATCGGGTCCTCTACTTAATGCAGACCTCTACTTAAATGTGATGACATAAAAAAAGACAGAGTAACGCAAAATAATGGCAAGAAAACTCATGTGCAAGACGGTTGCACGCGCACGCAGCGCGCTCAGTGTCAGGTTCATTAACAAATGACTCTTATGAACCGATTCTTTGTGAGTCAAAAACACACAGCGCAGCCAAGTTCACTTACGAAATGTTATTTAATTTGTTCGTGAATCAGAAAATGACTGCTTCTTGACTAACTCATAATTCCTCTGAGAAATGTGATCCCATCTGAATATGTCTGAGATTCATTTCATAATTCTTTCTTCAGACATCAACTTTTTTATTCAAACACACTGAAACTAGTGATTATATCTGATATTCACTCACAGGTCAGTGACAGAAATGTAAGAGTTTGGTAGTTTAATACCATGATGCAGTTTTATCCCAGGTGAAAAAAAAAAGTTCACTTCCATAATGTACTTAAAGTGCTCTATTTTCGTGCACTAATTTTGTAGCTACTTAATATACTAAAAGCTCTTCTTCAGTACTTCTTAAGATAATCTTAAGAACATCTAACTGTACTCAGCTGTGCTATTTTGAGACACCATGAAATATGAACTTAAATGTGCTTTTAATATACTATCTCTGTATTTAAAAATGTATTTAGATACTACATTTGAACCCATAGTGTACTACAAGTGGTAAGTACACTGTAAGTACATTGAAAGTTCACGTACTGTAAAATAAAGTGCATCTGAATGTGTCACCATAATACGGTGGCGCATTGCTGCCACATACATATTATTTTTTCCACTCAATTATGTCGTTCAAACGACATCTTTTCTCGTTCAAACGACATATTATTTCGTTCAAACGACATCTTTTCTCGTTCAAACGACATATTATTTCGTTCAAACGACATCTTTTCTCGTTCAAACGACATATTATTTCTTTCAAACGACATATTTTCTCGTTCAAACGACATCTTTTCTCGTTCAAACGACATATTATTTCGTTCAAACGACATCTTTTCTCGTTCAAACGACATATTATTTCTTTCAAACGACATATTTTCTCGTTCAAACGACATATTATGTCGTTCAAACGACATCTTTTCTCGTTCAATCAGCAGATTTATGTCGTTCAAACGACATCTTTTGTCGTTAAAACCACATATTTTGTACGTGACGTGTACGAGAAATACCTTTATCTAATAGAGAATTTATATAGCCTAGATCAGTGCCTTTAGCACACTTCCGCACTCGAAAAGCAGAAGCAAATATAGTGTAAAATACCTTTCGATGCCTGGATCGATGGCAGAGCAAAGTAATGAACACAATATTATTGTTTTAATTGGCCTATATGCAGTTTCTAATAGCCTAATAAAGCACAATTTTATCATTTAGCATTCCTTATTTTCTGGAAAATATAGGTTTATTGGCCTCAGTGAGTCTGAGACTCCCGGTCAGAGATTGTGTCTCAGACGACATTAAATATTTTGTGAATATTTGTAAATATTCGTGGCATAACAGGTGGAAAAATGACTGTACTGCAGTTCTGTGGATGTTTTGCCTAGGCAAGGTTATTAGCCCTTAGTTAACTAAAATAAATAAATAAACTGTTAAAAATATTTATGCTGCAATATGAGAAAATATAAATATTAGTTGAAAATGCTATTTTTAATATAATTTCGTTTTTTTCCCCTGACCTTCAACCGATGCGATCCTTTCATTACCCAACAAGATTGTTAAATTAGAATTAAATGAAATTAGAGTGAAGAAAAAAATCCCATGGGTTTAGTTTTAGGCTATACATATAGGCCTAGATGAAACAACAAAACATGAGGATTCTTTGCATCACATGCAGCGCTTCTGTGAACGGAGAAAAAAACAAGATGAAATCTTATAAAAGGAATAAATAGCCTATTCCTATATAGCTAGGCATACACGAAATATATTAAACCTAAATAATTAACATATTAAGAAAATGAAAGAAAAAAACTGCGACAAGTAGACCATTTCGATTCATTTTTGAGAAGCAAGTTCACGGAAAGGAATTGCTTGTCTTTATTTTTTCAAGCAATGGTATGTTGAGTGTACAAAAATAATAGTTATACCTGCAGATTCGAATGGTGTTACTCTTATGACCATAAATGTCTGAGTATTTTAATTGTTTCCGCTTTTATAAGAAAATTCAAATGAACGCGCCGGCGCATCACGCGCACACCATCAGTTAGTAGCACTTGGCATCGTAGCCTATTGTCAAAATAAACAAATTATATTTGCATTCATTAGCTAACCTATATTTTATGTGGCTAACATTTACTTACCATTTTTTCCAATATATGTAATCTTTTAAACAATTTTTTTTTAACTCTGCATTTGTACAGTAAAATTAACTTGAATGAATATTATAACAAAATTTAGCAATTTTAGGCTGTTGTTGTTTCGCTTAAAATATAGGTTAATGAATGCCAATATAATTAATTTTATTTGCATAGAACAATTTAAAGGATTTGTTGTGGAAATAGCCTAAATTGCATGTTTTGCATATTTTTTGTAAATATTTCGTTTTTACCGGCAGGCCCGGTTCCAGGTTGGCATTTTAATCCCATAGGGGGTATCACTACATAGGCTATTTTAGTTCCCCTTGCGCTACAAATCTTTTCAATTTAATGGTATTCAGAAAAACAGAACAAGAATGAAAAATATAATATATAAACGTCAAGCCAAAACGAATTAATTTAAAGCTAAACTGAAATAGAAACCCATTTGGCATAAATCCAAATGTGCAGTTTTTGGATGTTAAATAGCCTATAGCCTATTTATTATTTAGCTAAACGTTCTGATTATACACAGACTATAAATTAACAGAGTAACTTTTTTCTATATTTGGCTATAAAGATATTCTATCTTTTTCTATATTTTATTTTGACAATAAACAGGCTGCAATGTCAAGTAGCTACTAAAACTGAGCCTTGCGTGTGCGCGTGAGGCGCCGGTGTGTTCATTTGAATTTTCTTATAAAAGCGGAGACAATTAAAATACTCAGACATTTATGGTCATAAGAGTAACACCATTCGAATCTGCAGGTATAACTATTATTTTTGTACACTCACAATAACATTGCTTGAAAAATAAAGACAAGCAATTCATTTCCGTGGACTTGCTTCTCAAAAATGAATCGAAACTCATCGATGGTCTAGCCTACTTGTCGCAGTTTTTTTCTTTCATTTTCTTAATATGTTCATTATTTAGGTTTAATATATTTTGTGTATGCCTAGCTATAGGAATAGGCTATTTATTCCTTTCACACAAGCGCTACATGTGATGCAAGAATCCTCATATTTTGTTGTTTCATCTATAGGCTATAGCCTAAAACTATGGGATTTTTTTTTTTCTTCATTCTAATTTCGTTTAATTCTAATTTAACAATCTTGTTGGTTAATGAAAGGATCGCATCGGTTGAAGGTCAGGGGAAAAAACGAAATTATATTAAAAATAGCATTTTCAACTAATATTTATATTTTCTCATATTGCAGCATAAATATTTTTAATAGTTTATTTATTTATTTTAGTTAACTAAAGGCTAATAACCTTGCCTAGGCAAAACATCCACAGAACTGCAGTACAGTCATTTTTCCACCTGTCATGCCACGAATATTTACAAATATTCACAAAATATTTAATGTCGTCTGAGACACAATCTCTGACCGGGAGTCTCAGACTCATTGAGGCCAATAAACCTATATTTTCCAGAAAATAAGGAATGCTAAATGATAAAATTGTGCTTTATTAGGCTATTAGAAACTGCATATAGGCCAATAAAACAATAATATTGTGTTCATTACTTTGCACTGCCATCGATCCAGGCATCGAAAGGTATTTTACACTATATTTGCTTCTGCTTTTCGAGTGCGGAAGTGTGCTAAAGGCACTGATCTAGGCTATATAAATTCTCTATTATAGATCAGATAAAGGTATTTCTCGTACACGTCACGTACAAAATATGTGGTTTTAACGACAAAAGATGTCGTTTGAACGACATAAATCTGTTGTTTGAACGAGAAAAGATGTCGTTTGAACGAAATAATATGTCGTTTGAACGAGAAAAGATGTCGTTTGAACGACATAATATGTCGTTTGAACGAGAAAAGATGTCGTTTAAACGACATAATATGTCGTTTGAACGAGAAAAGATGTCGTTTGAACGAGAAAAGATGTCGTTTGAACGACATAAAATGACGTTTGAACGAGAAAAGATGTCGTTTGAACGACATAATTGAGTGGAAAAATAATATGTATGTGGCAGCAATGCGCCACCGTACCATAAAGATTTCATGTTATCCACTATCTGTGTTTGACTGACATGAAACATTTTGAGGAATTTGTACTGCTCATGTATCCTACATTTACAGTACAACTGAAAACCTTGTACTTTGTACTCCCTACAGTCTCATTTAGACTTTCAATTTATTCCTTGAAAGATAAGAAAGTCTAGAATACCTGATAAAAAGCTATCTGTTGCATTTACATTCATCTTAATGGCAGTTGCATGACTTTCACATGAAATCTAGAAATACAAAACCTAGAGGAGGAGAGTCGAGAGAAGGTGGTAAAGAGTTACAGACAAACACTTGAAACACCTCATGAATGCAGTTTTTCGTGTGTTGATGTTGGTGCAGGTCATATTGAAGGGCTTGTCACTTTTTTACATAAATCATCTAAAAACTAATTTAGTAAATTTTTGAGAATTAAATATGTTACCTTCAAAGCTGACAGACATGGACTAAAAGGAGACTAAAATTTTGAATTCATTCATTATTCAAATAATATTTTTTGCTAACACTATTTTAGGGTTCAATTCTCACTTTTAATTAATTTCTTTATATATTAGCTGCATATTACTAGTATATTGGCTGTTTATTAGTACTTATAAAGCACATTTTAATGCCTTATTCTACATGACCATATTCTACATCCCTTAATCCTACCCAATACCTGAACTTAAATGCAACAAAAACGACCTTACTAACTATTAATAAGCAGTAAATTAGGAGTTCATTGAGGCAAAAGTTGTAGTTAATAGTGAATATGTGTTTCCCATACTGAAGTGTTTCAATTTTTTTTTTTTTTTTTTTTTGTCGGAAGATGGAAATGTGTTTTTCTCTGTATGTTTCATCATCTGTTTCAGACTCAGACAGACGAGCAGCAGATGATGCAGAAGAGAATGAAGAAGATTCAATAGATCAAACACTCAGTAAAGCCTGAGTAAATTAATATTAGTAAATTAATAATAATTTAATTTGCTAAATAAATTGTTGCCTCTTGTTCAAATTTTGAGCCAGTTTTTACAGTTAAACATCATAATATTTTAAAATCCCACATTTCAAGTGACATGAAGCCAAAAGATAAAAAGATAAATTCTTTTATTTCCTTTTATTAAACAGATTTATCAGAATATTTCCATCTGATATAAACCTAAACCTGTTTTTTAACAAAGTGAGTCCATTACTGAGTGAATAGTCTTCCTTCAGAACATGTTTGGCTTCTTCCACTTTGGGCCACAACTTTCTTTCTTGGAGAAGTGTTCCTTAAACTGAATCTTCCTCTTTTTACAGACTCTCGTCTCCATTGACGGTTTCCTACAGGGTTCCCACACACCTTGAAAGTACCTGGATTTCAGACACGTGAATTCAAGGCCTGGAAAGTACTTATAAACAATATAAATATAAAACAAATATTGGTCCTTGAAAGTGCTTGAATTAAAAGGTTAAACATTTTATCCGTGTGCTGGTCTGACACATGCTTTTCTGAGCGGATACACCCGAAGCGCACACACTCCAAAAGCCTGTCAAACACTGAATTTACTGGACAAAGTCATCATTCGCATCTTATTCTCCTAATGATGTTTTATTAACAAAATTCGGGAGGAGCAGGTGCAGATTATTAGACTAATTATCACAGGTGGAAAGCTTTCAGCTAATCAACCAATGGAGGTATATATACGGCACACTTACCTCCGTTCGTTTGACAGTTTATCAGCATTTCGGTTCGCCCTTCTGCTACTATGTCTCAAGTCAACGTCTCCCCGTCTAACGACAAAGCTAACTTTTCCGAGGATCCTGCGTCTCCACCTGCCGACCCCTCGACAACTTCTCCTCTGCCCGACACTGCACCTGAGCCCCAGGCTCCCAGGCGCGGCCGACCACCTGCCCATGCAGCTACAAGCTCGCCTAGACGCCGAGCTCAGCCCTCGCCTCCACCGGCGAGACCTCAAAATACCTCCCCGGCATCTTCCTATCGTTCAGCCGTCCCAACGATTCCACCTATTGGCAAGTGGACAGTAGTAGGATTGAGGCAAGCGCTGGCAAATTCGGATGTACAGTTCTCGCGGAAAATGAACAAAGCGGAACTGTACGATCTATACGTGAGTTTACAGCCAACCTACCTCACTCCGAAGTCCACTCCAGCTCCCAAGACGGCCAACAGGCAGAGCAAAGCCCGCAAAGGTCAACGTTCGCCTCGCTCAACTCCTCCTTCCTCCCGCACAAGATCTAGCTCGACTCAACTGTCGGGCTGCAACAAAAGGCATTCGGCGAGCCTGGGCCGTGCCCCAGATGCCTCCGCCATAAGACCTAGTCCGCCTCTCGCTGAAGCCCAGCATTTCTACTCGGCTCCTCTTGCCGCAACACCTCATGCGGCCGGGCCAACAGGCCTTCCCTCAGCTTCTCAGCCTTTTCTCGCTGTCCACAACCCTACCTATTATCAGTGGCCTCCAGCTCCCTTCGCAGACACTAGCACGAGGATGCTGGCAACTCAGGCTCAGGGCTTTCACCAGTTCCCTCCGAACATCTCTAACCCCGCCCCTTCTCAGTGGCAGGCAGCGCAAGCGAGGGCGCCTACGCCTTCAGCTCAAGATTTTAGAGCTCTCAACCTTTCAATCTTCCTTTTCAAGCCCCAGAGGCTGATCTAAGCATGAGGCCACCGCAGCTGACAAACACAGCTGCAGCCACTGCTTCTTGCAATCCACTCCTGCAAAACAAATCACCTTACTCTCTCTTCACAGCATCAGCGATGCCCGTCCCACCGAATGCGGTCGCCTCGGAGCCCCCCCCAGTGGCTCAAAACATCCGAGCGCAGATCCTGGCAGGTGCGGACGTAGATTTATCATCTCTTCTCTCTTTAATACCGGCTCCAGATTCTAACCGTCAAATAGACTGCGGCGATTTCTCAGTCACCCTAAAAAACTCAAATCCACATTCATCTCGTCTGCTTTCTTTTTCTGAGTTTTCTATTGCTTTTTCCCGTTTCACTGAAATAATCTGTTCAGCTTTCCCCCATAGGCGGCGCGAACTAAATGATTATCTGGCAATCATAGCTGAGCTGGCGCTGTCCTATGGGGGCGGGCACTTCTACACCTACCACAAACTGTTTTCTGCAAAATGTGCCGTGCGAGTCGCCCAGTGGAATCAGTGCCCTTACTGGGGTGCACTCGATGCCGATCTCCACAGCAGGGTGTTTCTAGGCTGCAGAAACATTTCGTGTGCCATATGCAGGTCAGTGGCACATTCTACCATGACGTGCCCACAGATTAACCCTTCCATTCCCCCTGCCCGGACACCCAAGTCAAATCCACCAGCTATGTGCCAAGACCAGCAACCTTCGCAACTGAAAATGTGAGAGGAGCCCCGCCACCTCTCACAGACAACAGGCAGCCCTGTAACAGTTTCAACACTGCAGGCTGCTTCAGACAGCGCTGCAGATATTTACATATCTGCAACTTTTGCGGCGGTGCTCATGCCCGTCACGTATGTCCGGTGTCTAAATCACTTATTAAAAAACAGAAAAATTATTTATAGACTCCTGTGAACATTTCTCGTCTTTCTATCGAATTGGATCACCACCCGGATGCCGAATTTACTAATTATCTGCTGTCTGGTCTCGAACACGGCTTTAAACCCGGCATGGAATGCCCGCTCACTCAGTCTATCATTTGTAATAATCTTCAATCCGCACTCGCAGAACCAGAAGTAGTAAATGATCTGATCAAAAAAGAAGTCGAGTCAGGTTTCATGATCGGCCCGTTCGACAACCCCCTTTCGAAATATTTTGAATCAGCCCCATTGGAGTGGCTACGAGGAAATTCTCCGGAAAAAAGCGTCTTATAATCGATCTATCAGCCCCGCACAATTCCTCGTTACCAAGCATCAATAGCTTGATCCCTCTCGACGAATTCTCTCTAAAATACCATGACATAGATCAAGCAATCGAGATGATTAAAATCGCAGGTCGAGGCTCTTGGCTTGCAAAAATCGACATCACCTCTGCTTTCAAAGTGATGCCTATTCACCCTGATTTTTGGCACCTGTTCG
Source organism: Megalobrama amblycephala (assembly GCF_018812025.1). NCBI lineage: Eukaryota > Metazoa > Chordata > Actinopteri > Cypriniformes > Xenocyprididae > Megalobrama > Megalobrama amblycephala. Next base: position 24,382,047 of record NC_063044.1, read on the forward strand.
GGGTACGCTGGCACGGAAAATTCTACTTTGCCGTTCATTTAACATTCGGTTGCAAAAGCAGCCCCAAGATTTTTGATATGCTTTCAGAAGCCGTTTGCTGGATTTTGTCCAACAATTATGCGATTCCTCACCTCATTCACTTGCTAGATGATTTTCTAGTCATTTCGCCACCCAACGCCATTCCAGCCGCGCATATCCATACAGTTCAAACTGTTTTTTCCGAGCTCGGAATCCCTATCACCCAGGAAAAAACCATGGGTCCTGCCACATCCATCGAGTTCCTTGGCATTAATTTAGATTCTGAGAAATTCCAGGCTTCCTTGCCAAAAGAAAAAATCGATAGAATAATCCTCGTCTCGTCAACCCTCCTGCATAACTCCAATTGCTCCAAACGCGAACTCCTATCCCTTCTCGGACACTTAAATTTCGCAATGCGCATCATTCCACAGGGCCGCTCTTTCATTTCACATCTCCTCTCACTCGCGTCTTCGGTTCACGCGCTAGAGGACCTAATTTCCGTGACTCAGGCATGCAGCGACGAACTCCGGTTATGGATATCATTCTTAAATCAGTGGAACGGCCTAACCTTTTTCTATAACAGTCTCGTTTCTTCCCCCGTCGATATCCAACTGTTCACAGACGCAGCCCCATCAACTGGTTTCGGGGGATTTTATCAAGGTCGCTGGTTCGCATCACCATGGCCACCGCAGCTACAAGACTTTTCACAGTCTTCAGCTCTATTCGAGCTTTACCCTCTCGTAGTCGCAGCTTTTCTGTGGGGGAAAGAATGGTCTGCTAGTAGCATATTGGTGCACTGCGACAACGAGTCAACGGTCCAGTGCATTAATAAAGGCTGTTCCCATTCACCCGCTCTGATGCCCATGCTGAGACGTCTGACCTGGATTTCAGCATGTGACCAATTTATCATACGTGCTAAACACGTTCCTGGGTCTCAAAACCAGATCGCTGACTCTCTGTCTCGTTTTCTTTTTCAGAAATTCAGGACGCTGGCTCCAGAAGCAGACCAATTCCCAACTCCCGTACCTCCTTATTCAGATCTGATATTCCCGTAAACCACCCATTAAAACCCCTTCTCGATGCATCACTCGACGCCATCCTGCAGGCTGTTTCCCCCAGAACCATCCAATCCTACGTGACAGCATGGAGATGTTTCAAAGCTTTCCATTGCGCATATAACTTGCAGTTCCCTGATTTTTCTCTCCTTTCAATAACCTCATTCATCTCCTATCTCAAAAGCGTTAAGGGCCTCCAAGTCGGGTCCATCAAAGGCTATCTGAGCGCCGTCCAATTTTTCCATAAACTGATTTATGGCGCCCCCTCCGCAGAAATAAATAACTCTCAAACCTCTCTCTTAATCAAAGGGATCCAATGATCCCAGCCCTCCCGCCCTGATTCCAGACAACCTATAACGCTGGACATCCTCACCAAATGTATCCATACCCTTCGCACAAGTTATCAGCCCCTTAATACCGCCCGCACCCTCAACGCCATATTTCATTCTCGCCTTTTTTGGCTTTCTCAGATGCTCCGAAATTGCAATCACCTCAAAGTTCGATCCGAAACTCCACCCCACCATTTCAGACCTTTCAGCAATCGACAGCGAAACAATCTCCTACTTGATTAAGCAAAGCAAAACGGACCAAGCTAAAAAAGGCCATTACATATACATTTTCAACCTCTCATCTCCAATCCAACCATACCAAACCGTCTTAGCATATCTGAAGATCAGAAACGCCCAGGCTAAATCTCCTCTCGAACCTCTTTTCATCGATGCTTCCAACAAACCTGCTACACGCATCTGGTATCAAAAACACCTCAAATCAGTTCTCCAGCAATCCGGCATCTCAGCACACAATTTTTCCAGTCATTCATTCCGCATTGGGGCAGCAACATCAGCAGCCCAAAAAGGCCTCTCCCAGCAGCAAATCCAAGCTCTAGGAAGATGGTCCTCAGATGCTTTCCATAGCTACATCAGGACCAAAAAAAAAAAAAAAAACGCCGATGCTGCGAGTCTTGATCTCCCATCGGATGCTGCAAGAGCCCTCCTGCTAAGTTTCCAACTCTTCCCTTCCTCTGTCTGGCGAGGCTTACCCGTCTGATGCCGTGAGTATTGATTTCCCATCGGTCGCAGCAAGAGCCCTCCCAGTCAGCTTTTATCCTTTTATCTTTTCTCTGACGGGCAAGGCTTACCCGTCTGACACAGTGAGTCTTGATCTCCCGTCCGACGCAGCGAGAGCCCTCCCGATCAGCTTCCTTGTCGATATCCTTCTTCGTCCGGCGAGGCTTACCCGTCTGTCGCCACGAGCATTGGTCTCCTGGAGCCTTGGTCTCCCTTCGGACGCAGCGAGAGCCTCCCGGTCGATCTTCATTGCTTAACTTCTGCCTGTCTGTTAGCGAGGCTTACCCGTCCGATGTTATGAGCATTGGTCTCCTGGAGCCTTGGTCTCCCATCGGACGCCGCGAGAGCCTCCCGGTCAGTGCTCATTCTCTCCTCGTCCGGCGAGGCTTACCCGTCCGAGGCCCTGAGCATTGGTCTCCTGGAGCATTGGTCTCCCGTCGGACGCCGCGAGAGCCTCCCGATCGAACCTCTGCACTTTATTTTCCGCCTGTCTGCTAGCGAAGCTTACCCGTCTGATGCCATGAGCATTGGTCTCCTGGAGCCTTAGTCTCCCATCAGACGCTGCGAGAGCTCTCCTGGCTGGGCATTCTTTCCGTCCACCACACTATCGACCAACATTTTTCGATTGGTCGGTCAGTCCGAAACTTCGGTCGGTAGGGCTCACCCGTTCAACGCCGTGAGCCTCGGTCTCCCGTCGGACGTAACCAGAGCCCTCCCGATCGGGCGCTCCAAATCACGCGCTCCCCGTCAATCGGCCGGTAGGGCCCGTCCACCTGGCGATGCACGATCCCGTCAGAGGCAACACGGACCCCCCCAGTTGGACAGTTTAAATCATACTGCTCCTCATTTACCGGCCGGTAGGGCTTTACACATCTGATACAACAAGCATCGGTCTTCTGGAGCCTTGGTCTCCTATCAGATGTTGCGAGAGCCCTCCCGATCGGTCGTTCCAAATTTCAGCTACTCATCGTTTGTCAGGCTAGTAGGGCCCGTCCGCCTGGTACAGTGATACGCTCCCGTCAGTGGCAACACGGGCCCTCCTGGTCAAACGACCAGGCTTCTTGAAATGCCAGTCCGCCAATTCTCGGCGTCTTTTGGGGTCTTTAGTCTGGCGGCTGTCCTTTTGCTCTCTTGCTTTTGGGGGGAGTACTCTGGGTTCGGGCCAAAATTCCGAACTCGGAGCCCTCCCCCTGGACAGCACGCCAAATACGCATTACTCTCTCTATCTAATCATATGTATATGTGAACTCGTGAAATGATGTTTTATTAACAAAATTCGGGAGGAGCAGGTGCAGATTATTAGACTAATTATCACAGGTGGAAAGCTTTCAGCTAATCAACCAATGGAGGTATATATACGGCACACTTACCTCCGTTCGTTTGACAGTTTATCAGCATCCCTCCACCACCCCATCTCCTCACTTCTAAATTCCATCTCTCATAACCACATCCGGGGGGAGTACTCTGGGTTCGGGCCAAAATTCCGAGCTCGGAGCCCTCCCCCTGGACAGCACGCCAAATACGCATTACTCTCCCTATCTAATCATATGTATATGTGAACTCGTGAAATACTGTCAGCTTAAACTTGTCCTTAAAGGGATAGTTCAACCAGAAATGAAAGTTCTGTCTTTATTTACTCACTCTAAAGTTGATCTAAACCTGTATTAATTTCTGTCTTGTTCTGAACACAAAAGATTTTGAAGAACGTGGATAACCAAACATTTGCTGGTACCCATTGACATCCATCATATTTTCTTTCCTATTACGGAACTCACTGGGATCAGCAACTGTTTGTTTACCCACATTCTTCAAAATGTTCAACAGAAGAAATGTATTCAGGTTTAAAACAACTTGTGAGTAAATAATGACAGAACTTTTTTTCTCTTTAATAAAGTAGCTTTAACAAGAAACTTATAAATTAGTATTTTTATCTTCATCCACTTGAAATGTCTGAAAGTCTGTCATTGTATTTCTTTTATAATGTGTTACCTTGTAAGGCTACTCTTTTAATACATAAGGAAATAAGTTTGTACCGCTCAGTCACTGGCAAAATAGTAAAACCAACATGAAAAAGATTTGTGATCAAGTCATGAATCGTGATATTTTTGCCATATCACCCACCCCTGCTTATTAATAAGAATATTATGCATATTATGTTAGTTACCCCCACTCTACCCTAAATTCACAATTGTGAGTTAAAAAGTCAGAATTGTGATATATAAATTGCAATTCTGATTTTCTTTCTCAGAGTTGCAAGCTTATATCTATAATATATTGTATATATTCTGACTTTATTAGCCACAATTATGATCCATATAATCCTTATAACCAATATAATTTTTTTCACTCAATTGCAAAACTTATTTTTTACAATATTCTCTCTATATTATAATGTTTTGACTCAAGTAATGATTCACAAAAAATGAAAATCAAAACTAGTGTGGAAAGATTGTGTAAAGAAGCGGGACTCAGGCAGGGATCCAAATGCAAAGCTTTTACTAAAAGTGAGCGTGGTCATACAGGCAGGGTCAAGGCAGGAACAGCAAGGGACAGGCAGAGTCGTAGTCAGGATACAGGCAAAGATCAGGACAGGCAGATATCACTCACAGGTCGGTAAACAAAGCACAGGTCAGGGGTAGGCAGCTGAGGATCGTAAACAGGTAACAGGCAGGAACGGTAACAGACAGGCAGACAGGATAATAAACGCTCGGAATTGTAACACACGATAAACAAGACTTCGCGATGAGGTGGTGTGTGTGTGAGTCCTTTATAGTCCAGATGATGTGCTAAGCTGTATGTGGCGACAGGTGATAGGTGTGGAGTGTGTGCATGTGACTGGCAGAGAGGATGATGGGAAATGTAGTCCGGGAACTGACAGGAACTGACGGTGATCATGACAGATTGTTAACATTAGAGCTGCAAACGGGTTTTATTATATTTCCAAAATAATGTACAAATGATTCTGTACCTCTTCCGGGTTAAAATGGATGCAAACGCAATAGGAGGGTTAAAATGTTAAGTACTGTCAGAGGTCTTCATGACGTTCCATATGCTGGGATGTGAATTTGATAGGTGCTTGATATAAAATAAACAGTGCTTTAAATAGTCCTTGAATCTGGTGTTCGTGAAAGAGTGGGAACTCTGGTTAAAGCCTATTGCTAATTTCTGCTCGTCCGGCATTTTGCAACAACACAGCCTTGTTTCTGCTGCGACTTTCAGCATGTTTCCTAAAACAACGTCTGACGTTTACGTTTTATGTTGCGTGAGAAAGTCACATAAACCACTTGAAATCTGATCAGAGCGTCAGACTGAGACGGATTTCCAGAAATGAGATTTCAATAGGATTCCAAACCACATATGAATGTAGCTTGAAACGGATTTGTAAAAATCGCATTTCATGTGGTTTCTGGCCGTTCAGACTTGCTAAATCTGATCGGATTTCAAAAATCGGATTTGGACTGAGAGTCTGAACGAGGCTGAAGGCTACATCCAGATCGGATTCAGAACGATGATGAAAACAGATGGAGCAGATCGAGTCCATCATCAGTCCTGAAGCTCTGGATCATTCTGGTCATTCAGTAACTTTAGGCAGTTTTGAACTTATATGCTGTTTAATGTTGATGATCACGTGATTTTACATTTGTGCGAGCAATCTTTTATTCTGCTGCTTCTTCGCCTGTGTTTTGAAACAGAGATTCTGTACTAGAAGATGTGTAATAGCGCCCCCTACCATATAAAACACTGATAGCCTGAAAATTCAGTCAATGGAGGGAAAGAGTAAAGTAGGTTTGAAGTAAATCCCAGTGGACGAGCCTACACAAAAATTCAGATACTCAGAATTAGGAACATATGCGTTTTCTTTATAAATCAATATTTTCAAACAATGTAAGTTTATAAGAGAGTATGTAAAACTATTTTAATAGGAAACTCAAATCAAAAGAGTAAACACAACTACAAGCATACTTTAAAGTAGATCTTGATCAAAAGATTGAGTAAAAGTAGCCAAATAAACTTAGACCTTTCTGTCAGTATAAGTCAACTAAACATAAAAGTGCATAAGTTTTAGGTTAATTTCTGAGAAGTACATAAAAAGTAGACTGAAAGTAAACTTTCCGGTTAATAAGAAGTATACTAATAGCACACTTATTTTTCATAAGGGTTATTATGTATTTACATATTTAAAGGGATAGTTTACTAAAAAAATAGAAATTCTCTCTTCATCTACTGACCTCATGTCACTTAAAAGTGCCCCAGAAACAGTTTTTACAAGATGTAATATAAGTCTAAGGTGTCTCCTGAATGTGTCTGTGAAGTTTCAGCTCAAAATACCCCATAGATTTTTTTAAATTCATTTTTTTAACTGTCTATTTTGGGGCATCATTAACTATGCACCAATTCAGGCTGCGGCCCCTTTAAATCTCGCGCTCCCTGCCCCCCGAGCTCTCGACTATAATACAGTGCATTTACAAACTTCACACAGCTAATATAACCCTCAAATGGATCTTTACAAGATGTTCGTCTGCATGCATGCGTCGGATCATGTGAGTATATTATTTATTTGAATGTTTACATTTGATTCTGAATGAGTTTGAGGCTGTGCTCCGTGGCTAACGGCTAATGCTACACTGTTGGAGAGATTTATAAAGAATGAAGTTGTGTTTATGAATTATACAGACTGCAAGTGTTTAAAAATGAAAATAGCAACGGCTCTTGTCTCCGTGAATTCAGTAAGAAACGATGGTAACTTTAACCACATTTAACAGTACATTAGCAACATGCTAACGAAACATTTAGAAAGACAATTCACAAATATCACTAAAAATATCATGTAATCATGGATCATGTCAGTTATTATTGCTCCATCTGCCATTTTCGCTATTGTTCTTGCTTGCTTGCCTAGTCTGATGATTCAGCTGTGCACAGATCCAGATGTTAATACTGGCTGCCCTTGTGTAATGCCTTGAACATGGGCTGGCATATGCAAATATTGGGGGCGTACATATTAATGATCCCGACTGAGATTCGCCTGTTCTTCTGAGGTCTTTTAAACAAATGAGATTTATATAAGAAGGAGGAAACAATGGTGTTTGAGACTCACTGTATGTCATTTCCATGCTGAACTCTTGTTATTCATCTACGCCAAGGTAAATTCAATGTTTGATTCTAGGGCACATTTAAAAGCTTTTTTAACTCTATTTAATGCAACTTTATTAAGCAGATTGAAATATTTTAATGCAATATTAATTTTGCATTTTTAACTTCCACTCACTTTTCTCAGCTCTACTGAGTGTTTGATCTCCTGAATCTTCTTCATTCTGTCCTGATCATCTGATGAACATCAGTCTGTGTCTGAACCAGCTACAGAGAAAAACACAGGTAACTTCCATATTATGAAAAAATTTCATTTGAATAATGATTTTGAAAACCATTTTAAGACCCCATGACTGCCTTGGCTTTGAGTGTAACATATGCCTGTGTACTCTTGAAAGTTGACAAAATTAACTTTAAATTTCATGATTCATCTTGAACTACAGAAGTGTTTGTCCAGTTGAACTGGCTAAAATAAAAGTTGCAAGTCTTTTCAATATGACCTGCAACAAATAGGAAATAAGCTGCATTACACAGTGTGTTTAAAGTGTTTTGTCTGTAACTCTTTACCTTCTTCTCTTGACTCTCCTCCTCTATAGGAACAGTGTTGTGAGTCCTGTGTTCTCCTTCAGTGCAGAACAGACAAACACACGTCTGATCATCTCTGCAGAACATCTCCAGAGGTCTCTCGTGTTTCTGGCATATATAATCCTCCAGATTTTCCACAGCGTTGATCAGTGTGTGTTTCTTCAGACGTGGGACTCTGAGATGAGGCTCCAGATGATCATCACAGTAAGAGCTTTGACACGTCAGGCAGGACTTCACAGCTTTCTGCTTTCTTTCATCACAGATGTCACAGAACACTGGAGGACTGGAGGACGCCATGACTGATGAAACAATGAAGAGCAAGAGAGCAATTTTGAATAAATTTGTATAAATCTGATTGTTGCAGACCTCGCTCAACAGATGAGAATGTGTGTTTTAGTAAATAAAGGAGAGACGAGAGTGTGTCTTCAGTCAAGCAGTCCTCTGTGTTTACTTTACTGAAAACACTCAGAGCTATTAAACTTAAAGTTCACTGTATTTTAAACCAGGACTATATAGACACCAATATAAACACTCATTAACAAGTAAATCTTATCAATATGTAGTCAGTCTAGACTCTTTCATATAGTAAATATGTTTTTTTTTTTTTTCTTTTTATGTACAATCATTCATAAACTTACTAAAACACTAGTGAACTTCTGCATGATTTACTCTAAAGTTACTAATGTTATAGATATCTAATTGAACAACATTAATTGGACAGTAAACATTTGATCATTTTACTAATGTTTTCAGTAAATAAAGGAGAGTCTTCAGTCGAACAGTGTTTACTGGAGATGTGCTGCAGTCGTCATGGCAACTCTGTCCTCATCTGTCACTCAGTGTTTTAGGAAATGCAGCTCCATTCACTTTTATTAATATACACTCATTATAATATATCAGAGTCATTAAAAAACTATATAAATACACGTACATAATAAATAAAATATATACAATTATTGATAATATTTTTGTGACCTTAGCTCCATGTAGGAGGGTCACACTCTCCCAGACAAATCTCCCAATTTTCTTAAAACACATTTACTCTTTGATTACTCTTTTCTCAGTATTCACACACAGGGTAAGGTCTGGTTTGGCATTAAAGATTCAGATGGAGATGTGTATTAAGGAGGTGAGTATGTTGAGAGCAGCTGGTGATCCTGATTTAAACTGGATTATTCAGATCTGATCTTTCAACAGCTCGGTTTGTCATCTCTTCAGGTTCAACACATTCACTATCTGCACCATCATCATTTTCCATGGCAAGATCTGATCCAGTGTTGGTTCTGTTCTCTAAACTCCTGGTTCCTCTCTGACTGGTGCTGATGAAGTTTGTTCCCACCGTCTCCGGCTCTCAGAAGCTCCTGGCATCGATGGACTGCCGTCAGCTCACTCAGGTTCTGTTACGGGTGCTGGTTATAGAGACGAGAAGTATACGGATATCCACAAATCAAAGGGTATTTAATGAACACAGGAGCAGAACAAACAACCAACACAATCTATATAACATTTAGGACAGACAAGGAGTGAAGGGAGTGAGTCCATTATATAGGGAGTGAAGACAATCAGGAACAGCTGCAGGCAATCCGTGATGAGGAGGAGAAGACGAGGGAAGTGAGTGCAGGTGAGGAGACACGAGGATCATGGGATTTGGAGTCTGGGAGACAAGGGATCCGTGACAGTACCTCCCCCTCCCGGTAGGCGCGACCTCGCGCCGTAGATGGAACACCGGGGAGGGGGGTGGGCGCCCTGGAGACCTCATACCGGTGCAGGGAGAGGCATGGGTAGGAGTGGAGGTCTCCAGGGCGGGTCCATGAGCCATGGCGGGTCAGGTGCAGTGGGCTGCCACGGCGGGTCAGGTGCAGTGGGCTGCCACGGCGGGTCAGGAGACGTGGGCTGCCGTGGAGGGTCAGGTGCAGCGGGCTGCCGTGGAGGGTCAGGAGCAGCGGGCTGCCGTGGTGGGTCAGGTGCCGTAGCCGAATTGCCGACGAGCCCAGGTGGCGGTGAGGATCCGGCGGGACAGGGCGATGCTGCAGGCTCGGCCGACCGAGGCGCAGGCGGGGCTCCAGAAGGCCGCAGAGGAGCCAGAGCGACAGCCGACCAAAGGGACGCAGGAGGGAGTGAGGAAGCCAACGGAGCGTGAGGGACGAAGGGACGAGGTGAACACCAAGGAGTGCAGTCCTGATGTGAGGGAAGGCCGACGAATGACTGATGCGGAACCGGGGGGAGGATGGAGCCTGGCGGAACTGGTGGACTGATGGGCCACGGTGGAGATGAGGGAGGTTGGAGCCAAGGGGGAGCATCTGGACCAACGGGCCGAGGTGGAGTCCTGGGTGAGGTGGCTTGAGGTGGAGGTGCATTGTGGACATTAGTGGGAGGAGGCGGGAGAGGGAGGCAGGGAGGGAACACAGTCTTTGGGCTGGAGGGTTCAAAAACATAGTTCATAGTAGGAGCGGATTGCTTGGCGGCGGCGGCTGGAGCGGATTGCTCGGCGGCGGCGGCTGGCGCTGCTTGCTCGGCGGCGGAGACTGGCGCTGCTTGCTCGGCGGCGGAGACTGGCGCTGCTGGTTCGGAGAGGGTTGGAGCGGTAGGCTCGGAGAAAAAGTCAATAAGCAAAGCCGTCTCGCTAGGCGACTCGTGTGAGACTGGAAGAGGGTTGCAATCCATTCCCTCATACACAATTAGAATTCCCGTAGGGACGGGAGCGGGCTCTGGAGAGACGGGAGCGGGCTCTGGAGAGACTGGAGAGACTGGCTCGCAGGAGACTGGAGAGCGCTCGCCCTTCTTCCTCTTCCTCCTCTTAGGTTTACCGGACCCAGCGGAGATTTGTGGGCCCGGCAGGACACAGGGGAAACATTCACTGGAGGGGTATGCGGAGGAAGACGGAGCTTGGCAGACTGGCCGGGCTGACCGTGTTTTTGGAAGGACTGGACGAGAGGAACACTCAACATTCTGAACCTCTTGGACTAGGAATTCGGAGCAATTTAAATACAAAACTAAATTTATAGCATCAGTTAAGGAAACATAATCGTCAGGTTCAATAAAGCGAATAGTGTTCTCATCCAGTCCATCCAAAAACAGGGCGATCAAATGAGCATCCGACCAATCTGTCAAATAAGCGAGCTCTACGAACTCCTCCACATACCTCTCCAGTGAACGTCCCATCTGGAAGAGCCCGATGAGCCTATTAGCCGCTGATGTAGATGTGAGAGGCTGTGGGGGAGCAGGAGCCACGGGAACAAGGAACAAACCCATGTTGAATTTGTGGATGTCCAGTCGGTTTTGGTCTGTCCTTCTGTTACGGGTGCTGGTTATAGAGACGAGAAGTATACGGATATCCACAAATCAAAGGGTAGTTAATGAACACAGGAGCAGAACAAACAACCAACACAATCTATATAACATTTAGGACAGACAAGGAGTGACGGGAGTGAGTCCATTATATAGGGAGTGAAGACAATCAGGAACAGGTGCAGGCAATCCGTGATGAGGAGGAGAAGACGAGGGAAGTGAGTGCAGGTGAGGAGACACGAGGATCATGGGATTTGGAGTCCGGGAGACAAGGGATCCGTGACAGGTTCACGGATTCACCAATATTGTGCTCAAACCAAAGTGAAAAACTCTTTCATTGTGAAGCTTTCTAATGCTCTCACTTCGCTTGAAGAATATTTACTAGATTTAATGATCATCTGCACTAAACAATAATTCAGTATTTTCATTCACAACTGATGAAAGTCAACAATAAAGATCCTGTTTTATTCATATTCATATTCTGTCTGTTGTTTCTGTGAGCAGATGTTCATGAACTCAAATCATTCTCAAATGTGTATTTACATATTTATTAGCAAACAATTTAGTTTACAAGCAATATCAGTTATAGAACTGAACTCTTGACTTTATTCAGATATTACAATATAAACCAAAAATCACAATATTTCACAAGTAATTCAATGTTAACAGCTGGAGAGAGAAAATGGCTTCAGAAACAATGTAGAAACAATTTCATAGTTGATTTGAAAATCAAAGTATTAATGAAAGACAAAAGAAATATATAGATGTGTAACAAATTGGACATTTACATGTACATATAACTCACAAATATTTCATCATAGTTCATGTTTTGTCAGTAACTGATTTTTTTCTAAAGGCCTGAATATATATTTCTTTTTTGCACTTGTGTCACATTTTAATTTTCTTTATATTTGTAAGTAAAATCTACTTGATTGTGCAAATTTTGGTTTTTATTTACATATTCTAAAATCATCACATCCATATTGAATCTTTTCAGATTTTATGTTTTTTGTTTGTTTCAGTTGACAGGTGTGATGATCAGTGGCTTTGAGTTTTTACCTTCTTCATTATAACCTGGGCAAAAATATGGATAGAGTTTGTCAGTGAAAGTCAGACCAGTGAAAGAGTAGATATGAGATCTGGAGTCCACATCAGAAAAAGAGACCAGACCCTCCTCATAATCCACAAACACTCTCACCTTCTCAGGTTTCACACTCAGAGATAAAGAGACAAATTTGCTGTCATGAGCCACATATTTATAATTCCAATGAGTCACAGCCCAGACTCCCTTATCGGGACTCCGCCATGTATGCTTCTTCCTGTTAATGGATTCTCTGGCCACTCCTAAACTCCACTGAGTCTTTCCCTTCACCTGCACCTCATAGTAAAATCTGCCTGAACTGAATCCCTCCTTTGCCAGAACACAAGGAGAGTAATCAAATCTCTTTGGGTTTTCTGGGACGTTCCTCTTCATGTCTCCATCACTGACTTGTTTTCCATCATCAGACAGGATGAGACGAGGATGTGCTGTATCAGGATCCAGAGTCACATCCACTGAGAGAGATCAGACATTATCAATCAACTTCAGAACAAACATTTTCATGTGTTTAAAACACATTATGATCAAAAGTATTGTGAGTGTATTGGTGTCAATCTCACTGTACCTGCAAACTTCTGCACAAACTTCAACTCTGTGAACACAAATGACAATATAATGATGAATTAGTAATAGGAATATTTCAGTGAGTTTCTCTCTATTACAGTTTTTCTCAATCGATTTGGTACATTTCTCCAAACTCAGGTAACAGCTCTCAAAACAGTTAACACAGTGATCAGTACACTTTGTAATTGTCCTAAACAGATAGTAAATTCTCCTTCATTTCATACAAATCACAAATCAAAAGCATAATTTTCTCAAAACACTGTGCACAAAAATCCCAAATTTTATCACAGCAGTTCATACAGCCAACCAAATCTTTAATATATCAGGAAAAACATTTGTAACTTTTTCATTGTTCTTCACAAAGATCACAAGCATTTTTGTACCATTTTCAAAACACAACAAACAAAACTCTGTGAATTGTAAAATAGTCAGTTGCACACCTCGTGTCTTCAATTAACGCCAAATTGTTATCTGATGAGTTAGTAATCCACTCAACACAGAAAAAGCCAATTTCCTAATTGTTCACACAGCTGTCTTACGTAATTACAACAACTACAAAAGGGGAAGAGAAGAAGAACAAAGAAGACAAATGAGGAGATACAGTAAGACAAAAAAAAAAAGAAGTATGAGCAGTGGAAACAGAAGAGGATTAAGAGTGAGAGGTGGTGGCCAGGGTAGAGGGAGAAGAGGAAGAGGAGATAGAGAAAGAAGAGCTGAAGATGTAGGAGGAAGAGCGAGAAGAGCTGAGGATGTAGGAAGAGGAGAAAAGATTGAAGAGATGGATAGATTGGAGGGCAATGGTATAGTGGAAAGAGAAAATATAAGAAGAGGTGGACCGGGAGGAAGAGGAGGGCAAAGAGGAAGAGGATGCCAAGATGTAAGAGGAGGGAGGAGAGGTAGAATGAGGGTAGGGTACACGTGTGTTTCAAATGAAATTAGAGCCACACTTATTGACCATATCAAAAATCATGGTCTCTCATTGAGAGAAGCTGGCCAGAGAGTTCAGCCCAATATAAACAGATCCACAGTGGCTTCAATTATCCGTACATTTCAGAGGGAAAACCGGTAAGTAACTATATCATTCTACTTTTACAATGAGAGTCCATGTAGTCTTGTTTGACATAGGTCTAGATCTCTACAGTAAATGTTCCTGCTTGTCCAAACCTTTTTCAGAATTGAAGTTAGAGAACATTCAGGTGGACGAACAAGACTTTTTTCAGTTGAACAAGAGCATGCCATTGTTGACATGGTGGTCCAGAATAACACCCTCCGCCTCAAAGAAATTCAGCAAAGAATAACACCGGACAATCAACTGTTCCACAATATCCACCAATGCAGTCTCTCCACAATTGACTGTGTTCTAAGAAGAAATGCTATCCGAATGAAGCAAGTATACAAGGTGCCCTTTGAGAGGAACTCCGTTAGAGTGAAGGAGCTGCGATTCCAGTTTGTTCAAGTATTTGCAACCCAATTACTGCAATTTTACTGTCAACTCAAAGATATATTTTTCCTGAATTTTAAGTATGTGTCCATAAACTATTCCATGCTACTATATGTGAAAAGATTTAGGCATATCTATGTATACTGCTGCTTCAAAGTGTGAACTCAAACTTCAGCAACAATTTCACAGTAGTATTGACTGCAATCAATGCCATTACTGTAAAACACAAATTTACTATATTTTACCTTGTGTTCTTTTTACTCTAGAGAATCTTGGAGTTGGATAGCAGTGCAACTCATTATGAGTACCTGTATATTGATGAAGCAGGCTTCAATCTTCAAAAAAAAAGGAGAAGAGGGAGAAATGTGATTGGCCATCATGCTACAGTCAATGTCCCTGGACGACGACGAGGCAACATCACTCTCTGTGCAGCAATTTCTACAACTGGTGTTGTGGCACACAATGCTGTCTTGGGACCATACAACACAGCAAGGCTCCTACATTTTTTTTTTTTTTTTTTTTTTTTAAACATCAATGAAATCCTCTTTTCGCAGGGTGATCAGGAGCAAATGGTGCAGAATTTTGTAGTTGTTTGGGACAATGTCCAATTCCACCATTCAGCACTAGTGCGAGAGTGGTTTGAGAATCACCCACAATTCAGGATGGTGTTTCTTCTACCATATTCTCCTTTCCTGAATCCAATTGAGGAATTCTTCTCCTCTTGGAGATGGGAAGTACATGATCGCAACCCTTACAACCAAGTAAGTCGTCTTCAAGCGATGGAAGAGGCCTGTCGAGATATTGGGGCACAAGCATGTCAAGGATGGATACAGCATTCAAGGTGTTTTTTCCCACGATGCATGACTCGTGAAAATATTTTCTGTGATGTTGATGAAATTCTCTGGCCATATGTAATTGAGAGGCATGATCAATAAAATAATTGATTCAATGAATGCAGTACATTTATCACTTTATTTTTTTTATTTACCTATGTACTTATTTGCACAATATATATATTTGTGTGTGTGGGGTGACAACTTATTGTTATACACCTGAACTCCTCATTAAAGAACTTAATGAAAAACATGTATTTTCATTTATTTCTTTGTCTATCTTCAGCTGAATTTGTTATAAAATCAACAGAGAACACACTTTTAGTTTTGATGTTAATATTGAATTTTAATAAATGCATTACTAGAATAAAATGCTGTGTTTCATTGTGCAGTGAATACTTAACGGTTTCGCCAGCATAAGAGTGTGTTTAGTTTGCTGTGTTAACTGTTTTGAGAGCTGTTACCTGAGTTTGGAGAAATGTACCAAATCGATTGAGAAAAACTGTAACAGCATCAGGCGAATGTAAATGTTGATCGTTCATCAGTTTGTGAAACAGAATGTGTTTAACATTAATGCACTTACAATGAAGGTCTATGAGACGATCATAACAGAGGGTTTAAAAGCAGAAATGTCAAGCTTGTGTTTTTATTAAAGCTGTAACAATAATTATTCAGTGTAAAAAATGTTATTTTTGCTGTTAAATTCTCCCTGTAGTCAATAATTTTATCCCTTAAACTCATCTTGATCACCAAAATGACATTTCTGTGAAATTTCTTTTTTCATGGCTTAAAATAGGCATGAATAGAGGAGGAACAAGACACAGACTGGAAATTACTGTCATTACCCTGTCAAACGAGTGTCCGGTAAGAAACAAACTAGATGAACTTATGCTAAGTGTAACGAGGCGGGACACGAGGTGAGATCCATATGCAAGCTTTATTAGACTGAATTCATCGTCAAACAGGCAACGGTGGAACAACAGCAAACAGGTATGGCAGAGAGTAGTTGAGGAACAGGCAATAGGTCAGGGCTGGCAGATAACAATCGTAAGTCCAATAAAAAATACACTGTCCAAAGGCAGGCAGCAGGGAATCGTAGACGGGGAACAGACAGGGTAAATAACAGGCAGACAGTAACAATAAGAAGTGATCAGAAGCGTAACCAGAGTATACAAGACCTCGCAATGTGTGTGAAGATGTGACTAGCTTAAATAGTCCAGATAATGTGCTGCAGCTGGGTGTGGTGATTACTAATTACAACAAGGGAGGATTATGGGAAATGAAGTCCAGGAATGACTGGAACTGTGACACTAAGAGCTGAACATGATTGTAAAATCAGACAGAGCAAACTCATTTTCCCTACAGAAACTTGACTCAAAGATCATCATAAACCCCAGGCCTAACGAGACGAGATCATTTCAATCCACTGGAGGAGCTGTGTGTGTTTGACAATAGCTGGTCACACAATACTGTGTTCGGGTGGAGATTTTAACTATTGATTTCAGATCATTTTATCTCCTGCTGGAGTTCAGTCAGATCTGTCATATGTTCCTGGACCGAACGTTGATGCTGCAGTGGAGAGAATAGTGAAGAACAATGATGCTCTCACTCGCTCTGCAGATCAACCTGATTAAATTTCTTTCATTGATGTGACTTATCTGAATATCTGCATTATCTTCAGCAATATGTGGACTGTCCCACTCATTTAAACTGGAATATTAATCGCTGTCAGGGGAATATTCCTGGAAATCTGACCACTATGTAATCAGGGATGTGATTCTTCTGGATTAAACTGGAATTCCATTTTTTTTTTCAGCCAAAAATCCTGAAGATGTGAATCATTTCAATCATTTAACCAGCAGAACCCCCGGTGGTCAGGGTTATGTACTGCATGATGACTGAAATCAGAAATGGCCTAAAACAGTTAATTAACCCAGATAACGATGATCTGGCGGTCCGCCAGCGTTTTTTTGGGCGGCACAAAGTCAGTGGCTAGACACAGTTGGACCACCATCGGCACAATCCAACTAATCTGAAAATGCTGTCGGTCTGACAGAGTTTTTTGGGTGTCACACCAGCGGTTTTCTGTTGGTACACCAGTGGCAAACTGATAGTCAGTCCAGTTTCTACTGAGCGCTTACAGGACATCTTTATTTTATAAATGTATATTTATTCTATATTATTTTTACAGTTATAAAGAAAGCACTGAACAAAAGACTGACCTAATACATCAGAAGCAAAGTGTTGGTATAAAAAATCATTCATTGATCATTCGAACCATAATTTCAAGCTGATTCTGGCTCACGCTAAAGCCCCTGAAACATGCTATTGCTCTAGCCAGCTGCCAAGACAAAGGAATGAATTATTTGCATAAAACAAGATATAATAATTGAGCCAGTTTTACTTAATGGCCAAAATGTTGAAATTGTGGAAAATTATAATTATCTTGGTACAGTTCTGGACTCGAGCTTCTCTAGTATGTTTTCAAAAGATGCTCACAGAGACTCTGTCTTCTCAGACATCTCAGCAGCCTTTGTGTTTATCAGCACATCTTAAACTTTCACGAGTTCACCTGCCCGTTCAGTCTTAATGGTTAATTGGCTTGGCTTGCTGTCCTCGCAGGAGGCTTGAACCCGAGGCTCGGCTCGAGCTCCAAACTAAACCCCTCTATAACA
Organism: Megalobrama amblycephala; assembly: GCF_018812025.1. NCBI lineage: Eukaryota > Metazoa > Chordata > Actinopteri > Cypriniformes > Xenocyprididae > Megalobrama > Megalobrama amblycephala. Next base: position 24,399,763 of record NC_063044.1, read on the forward strand.
GTACTGCGCAGAGGGAGAATAAGAGAAATAGAGGAGATGGGGAGGAGGAGGGATGCTGGAAGAACTGCCGCTGGGATGACGCAGTGACTGCTGCTTATATACACTCATAATCTCCAACTTTATTTATAGAGCACATAATAAAACAACAGAGTTGACCATAGTGCTGTACAATAAAATAAAAATGACAAAAATTAAAAACCACAACAAAAGCCTCACACCCAACATTCAAGACTAACTTGGTAGCTACAGCGACAATACCTCAATACTCATACCTGATCAAAAGCCAATGTAAAAAAATATGTTTTTAACTGTTTCTTAAAATCATTTAGAGATGATAATTGTCTCAAATACACTGGTAAACTGTTCCATAACCTTGGAGCAACTACTGCAAATGCACGGTCACCTCTGGACTTTAGTTTAGATCGAGGAACATGTAGGAGATTTTGTGCATTGGAATGTAATGTTCTCTTTGACTCCTGAACATGAATTAGATCAGCAATGTATGGAGGGGCTGTGCCATGCTGAGATTTAAACACAAAACGTAGAATCTTAAAATTAATTCTATAAGGTACAGGTGAACAATGCAATGCTCTCAAGACAGGGGTAATATGGTCATATTTCTGAGTACCTGTCAATAGCCTTGTGGCAGCATTTTTGACCATCTGTAATCGGTCCAAAAGTTTCATTTGGGAACCATAATAAAATGAGTTGCAATAATCTAGACGGGAAAAAATAAAAACATGAACGATCTTCTCCAAGTCTGTACGTGTTAAGAAACGCTTAATCTTGGCAATCATTCTAAGTTTATAAAAACTAGCTTTAACAACTTCGCTTATTTGAGAGTTACATTTTAAAGCACTGTCACAGATCATGCCTTATTTTTTTACTTGATGTTTCCTAAAAGGGCTCAATGTACCTTGATTAATTCCAGCCGTATCACTCATTTCGGAGGGCCCAAATATAATCATTTCTGTTTTCAATTCATTAGACTCAAACAGTTTGCAGTCATCCATGACTTCACCTCATCTATCAGGCCAACAAGTGCCCCAGGACACTGGAAGAATTTGGGTTAAAGGACAAATACAATTGAGCATCATCATCAATCGTATCAAATGCTGCTGTCTGAGAGTAAAAGTACTGTAAAATTACCATGGTCGGTGACAAGAAAAAACATTGTTAAAAACTGAAAGCAAACTCTTGTTAATTTTAGACTCTAAAAATGGGCCAACTGATTCAAAAACTTGCTTGAACAAATGGGTCGGAACAATATCCTGAGGAGAACTTGTGGACTTTAGTTTATGCACAATGTCCTCAAGGATAGAAAGAGAGATCGGCTCAAAATTGGAGAAAGTAACACCAGATATAGATTGCTGTACAACCGTTTATGAACAATGACTAATGTTACACTGCAAAAAATGCTGTTCTTACTTAGAGTTGTTGTCTTGTTTCTAGTCAAAATATCTTAAAGTTCTTAAATCAAGAAGCATTTTCTTGACAATTAAAAATTATCTTGTTGTTTTTAGGAAAAATAAGTCAAAATTAAGTGAGTTTTTCCTTAAAACAAGCAAAATAATCTGCCAGAGGGGTAAGCAAAATAATCTTATTTCAAACCAAAAATAAGATATATAATGTTGCTTTCAGTTTGGATTAAGATTATTTTGCTTACCCCTCTGGCAGATTATTGCCTTATGCTTTATATATGCTTATATAATGATGATCGACAGGACTGAATGTTTAGGCTCCTCCTGAACTTACGTTTGGAGCTACATATAAATCTGTTAAGAGTCTTCTGACCTTTCATCTCCCTGCTAGCTGGTATGGTCAACATCAATTGTAGATTTAAGAATAAAATGTATAGAATTGTGTCAATGGCAAGTAAAATAGTTGGTAAACCCCAGAAGTCTTTAACACGACTTTTCACAGAAAGGGTAAGGAAGAAGGGAAGCAAAATAGCAAATCGTTCCCATCTTCCCTTCAGCCAGTTTGAGCCCCTGAAATCTGGGAGGCACTATAGAGTCCCTCGGGCAAATAATATTAATAGTTGTTGTTAATAATAATAATAAAAATGTGTTCAAGAAGTCCTTCATCCCAAATGCCATTACAATTCAAAAATGACATTAACTGTACTTTTCTATATAATGTGATCTTGTCTGTGTATTGTTTTATTATAGCCTGTTAGTTTCTCAGTAGATGTTTAAGTGTTAATGAGCCAAAGACAAATTTCCACTCTGGTGAATAACATTTGAGTTTGTACAGGGATAGTTACGTCATGTGCCTTACATCTCACTAAAGTTCACATTATACTTCTTTAAAGCTGCAGTCCGGAACTTTTGGTGCTCTAACGGTTGATAAACAGAAGTGAATGCGTCTTGTGGAGGAACATTGGTTTGGAAAATGTATTCATGATGTACATGTTTATTATATAAATTTGTAAATTTTGAACACACAAAAAGTTAAGGACTGCAGCTTTAAATGATTATGACAAGAGTTGAAGATATAACTTTTAGTGATTTTATAATGTGGTAATCAGCAACATCCCAGATGCTTAAAATTAATTAAACACTTTTTTTCTTAGTATTTTCTTAGTTAATGACAAAAATCCTGTATTTGATATTCACTTACCAGTTTGAATGAGTTTTTCATTTAGTTGTTCCTTCAGTAGATTCAGAGCTCTTTTCAGAGATTTCTCGTCCACATCAGAGATCTTGGTGTGTGAAATACTGTACAGGGATGAGAACATCTACAGCAGGAGAGAGAATATTATATATTAATATTAAATATTAATTATATTCCACATTATCACTGATGAGACAGATGTTTACTGACCTGTGTGAGCTGCTCCAGCTCAGTGATTTCCTGCTTCAGCTCTTTAATGAGATCTTCAGCCTGTTTCTCTGCTGCTTTCTGCTGTTCCTTCATCATCTTCAGCTCTTTATTGAGATCTTCAGCCTCTTTCTTTGCTGCTTTCTGCTGTTCCTCCATCATCTTCAGCTCTTTATTGAGATCTTCAGCCTCTTTCTTTGCTGCTTTCTGCTGTTCCTCCATCATCTTCAGCTCTTTATTGAGATCTTCAGCCTCTTTCTTTGCTGCTTTCTGCTGTTCCTCCATCATCTTCAGCTCTTTATTGAGATCTTCAGCCTCTTTCTTTGCTGCTTTCTGCTGTTCCTCCATCATCTTCAGCTCTTTATTGAGATCTTCAGCCTCTTTCTCTGCTGCTTTCTGCTGTTCCTCCATCATCTTCAGCTCTTTAATGAGATCTTCAGCCTCTTTTTCTGCTGCTTTCTGCTGTTCCTCCATCATCTTCAGCTCTTTATTGAGATCTTCAGCCTCTTTCTTTGCTGCTTTCTGCTGTTCCTCCATCATCTTCAGCTCTTTATTGAGATCTTCAGCCTCTTTCTTTGCTGCTTTCTGCTGTTCCTCCATCATCTTCAGCTCTTTATTGAGATCTTCAGCCTGTTTCTCTGCTGCTTTCTGCTGTTCCTCCATCATCTTCAGCTCTTTATTGAGATCTTCAGCCTGTTTCTCTGCTGCTTTCTGCTGTTCCTCCATCATCTTCAGCTCTTATTGAGATCTTCAGCCTGTTTCTCTGCTGCTTTCTGCTGTTCCTCCATCATCTTCAGCTCTTTAATGAGATCTTCAGCCTCTTTCTTTGCTGCTTTCTGCTGTTCTTCCATCATCTTCAGCTCTTTAATGAGATCTTCAGCCTGTTTCTCTGCTGCTTTCTGCTGTTCCTCCATCATCTTCAGCTCTTTATTGAGATCTTCAGCCTGTTTCTCTGCTGCTTTCTGCTGTTCCTCCATCATCTTCAGCTCTTTAATGAGATCTTCAGCCTCTTTTTCTGCTGCTTTCTGCTGTTCCTCCATCATCTTCAGCTCTTTATTGAGATCTTCAGCCTCTTTCTTTGCTGCTTTCTGCTGTTCCTCCATCATCTTCAGCTCTTTAATGAGATCTTCAGCCTCTTTTTCTGCTGCTTTCTGCTGTTCCTCCATCATCTTCAGCTCTTTATTGAGATCTTCAGCCTCTTTCTTTGCTGCTTTCTGCTGTTCCTCCATCATCTTCAGCTCTTTATTGAGATCTTCAGCCTGTTTCTTCATCTTAAGCTGCTCAGACTGAAATCTCTAAATGGATTAGATCAGATCAGTGAAGAGTCAAAGACTATAGATACAGAAAGACAGTTCACTTCTATTAGTTATGAATGGAAGAAATGGCAACGCGCAATATGGTGGAATAGGTCCAGCCTCCTAAGTAAAAGAGCCAATTGCTGATTGATAAATTCATTGCATCACTGCAGTTATAGGCTCCGGTTCCCATAGAAATCTGAGACTCACGCATGACTGCACATGAGCATTGGCTCGTCTAGCCTGAAAAATAAGCATTTTTAATGCTATTTGAGCATAAGAAACAACATTTCTTTGTTTGGACTGCCCACTCTGTGTTTTGACCTGTTTGCCTGTCTATGGTTTATGATTGTGGATTACCCTTCAATAAATACACTGCATTTGGATCCTCCACCATTCGTGTCTTGGAGCAGTCATTACACCCAAACTGCTGAGACCATTGCATCACAAATACCAAACCACCCCACACTCCTAAACCAATGCACTTACACACACACACACACACACACACACACACACACACACACACTCACAGTGTATTGTGTAGGTATGATGATCAACGCTGCTACCAACAGGACACCCAGACCAATAATCATCCCGTTTGAAATGTGGACGGTTCGAGATGAAGTAAAGAAACCATCATTGGAGGCGAGAGTCTGTAAAAAGAGGAAGATTCAGTTCAAGTAACACTTCTCGAAGCCTTCTCCTATACTTGCAATACAAAAGCAGGGACCATTCCCTGTCTCCCATTCAATCCTAGCAGAGCCTTGTTCCTTATATGGAAATGGTTCCGGTACATAAAGAAAACCATGTTATTACCAGGGTTGGGAAGGTTACTTTTAGAATGTATTTCACGACAGATTACAAAATACATGCTTTAAAAAGTAATCTGTAACGTATTTCATTACATTACTCAAGTTTAGTAACTTAATCTAAATACTTTGGAATACTTTGAAATACTTAACAACACAAATGACCATATTAACTTGATGTTCTGTTTTAAGTTTACAACCTGTAAATAAAAATAACCTCTATCCACCAGGATTTGGTTTTCCACTAAATTGCATTTTTAACATCAGTTACAAAATATACTGTATATCTGCAGTTTATTAGACATAACCTATGTTTTGGTAAAGAATTTCAATATCTTGATAAACAAATTAAGAAAATATTTGTTTCTTTTAACATAACATCCATATATAATTACTATTGATATATCATTCCTAAATTATATTTGTAAAGATGTGCATCAGAGGGATAATAAAATATTAAATAACAACAATAAAATATTGTAAATAATATAGGTTGTTTTATATGTGTATAGAGTCGAATGACACAGTGGTTTAAATTGTTTTATTAACAAAGTTTGTTTGTAACATTTAGAATGTTTATAAAGAAAATGAAGTGAAATGATCTACCCAATTATCTCGAGAGAAGGCCTATATTCAAAGCTACAGTTTCTCAACAGTTTTTTGCATCTCCACCACCACATTTTACAGGTTTGGAAAAAATATGATCATTTTGTGTGAACTATCCCTAGTATAAATATGTTTATACTACAGTTTTTTACAGATGCTAGGACACATTTCTCAATACTTAGGTCACTTTTGCAAAACTCTTCACACAGTGAGCACAACAGAAGTCTATGTGGGCTAAACTGAGGATCAATTATCATTGCTTTGGCACAAAATGCATTCAATGACTACATCTCTCAAATTTCATGAATTCTTTTCTCACTCAGACACAACAACTGCCAAAACTCTTTGTACATACAGGCCTATTTGCACATGCTTACATACTGTTTTCAAAACTGTTAAACTTATGTTCAAAACAATAACATAATACAAAACTGAATAAGACAGCAATTTGCTACATTCATACAGTAATATTTTAATGAAATATATTTAAAATCTTAAAATTAAATGCTATAAAAACAATTGGACAATTGGACCAGCCACAGCTGATTCTCATTGTATTTTGTATTTTGGAATTACTCAGTGCAAAAAAATAAAAATAAATAAACAACATAAAATATTGACGAATTCTGCATCATGTCTGATTTATTCCAGTAACATATATTGCAGTGAATTATAAACAGAGATATGTCCTTGTTTTACACAAGAAAACATTGTATAATGCTACATGTTGTTAGTGTTTTTTAGGTCATTGTTTTGTGGGTGACAAAGTGTGTTTGTCGGCTGTCAACCTTTGCTAGTGTTCTGGAAGAATGAGTTGATTTGAGACCTGAATAAAGTGTTTTGGTAGTTGTAGTGCATTTTGAATGTGAAATTAACTGCTTTGCCAAGCTGAAAGTTGGTTAGGAGAACTGTGTGAAGAGTTTTGCAAAAGTGACCTAAGTATTGAGAAATGTGTCCTAGCGTCTGTAAAAAACTGTAATATTTAGTATAAACATATTTATATGTTTATATGTCTATATGTCACCTTAGTGTACTGATAGCTGCATTAATATTAACCATATAAACAACAAACAGCAGAGAAAAAAAAAAAACATTTTTTAAATAATGCTTTTTTTTTTTTTTTTTAAATTATTATTAGTGATGCACCTATTTTGATTTTTCATGGCCAAAAAGTAAAGCCGAAGCAAATTGGCCAATATTATAAGCAAACACTGGATTTTTATCACAATCCCAACAAAGATGTTATGTACATGAGCATGATCAGTTGTTTTTAATTAAATTATTGTATAATTTCAAGATTAACAGCAAAAACAGCATGGTCTGACTTCAGCTTTGTGAAATTATGCTGCCGACGAAGGACTAGTAGACCGTCTTATTCTGGTGTTGATTTTGCTAACTTGTCAGTTTTGCCGGGTGAGTTGAAATCCTGCGCTGCGGTGATTGCAAGCCCTTTAAATGCCGCGTTATTAAACGTGCGCTCTGTGAACAATAAACCCTTGCTTCTGTCGGATTTTATCATGGACAAAAAACTGGACTTATTGTTTCTTACGGAAACTTGTCACAAACAGGATGATGGTCTTCTTTTTAATAAGCTGACTCCAGCGGGCTATGGACTCTCCCGGACTACAGGTAGAGGTGGGGGTATTATAGTGGTCTATAAACTACAATACAAGATACACCCTGTGTCCGTGCCTCCTTTTAAAACATTTGAATGCCTTGTTTTACAGTTTTTCTCAGTCGCTTTGGTGCATTTCTCACATCACTATTTACATTTGCACAACAGTTAATGCAGTTCTCAAAACAATTAGTACAAACTGCAAAACCTAGTTGATAACCTGCAAAAGCGTGTCACTTGCTCAAATGGATAGGTCATTCCTCAAAAGCAAGTATTCGTGTCAATGAAAGTGTCAGTGTCATCAAGATGAAAAGTCCTGACACCATTGTTTATGAACAAGATAGTCAAATGGCTTTGTCATGTTTTCATTATGACAGTTTACTCTGTCAATGTTTTCCAATGCAAAAAAGTCAGATCTTGGTGACACTACCTGAAAATGCTCAAGACAGCACTATATACTATTTGCACAGCCATTTGAAAAATACAGTAAAGTTACACATTACTGTATTTAGTGAGGTAACTGAGTACAAGACACTGAATATGTATGTTTCACATTTTTACTGCATATGCTCTTTGCAATTCTAATTTGTTCACAGCATTGTGCAAAAGAAAAAATACACCCTTATTTGCAACAAACATAAACTCCCTTTGGGTAGAGCTGTGCACAACTGTAAACAATATTGCAGTACATATGGCAAATCTTTACTGTAACACTACTGTACACTACAATACACTAAATGTGTGATGCAGTAAAGCTGTACGTCTAAATGTAAATTGTACAGTGACAAGTTCTTGTCCCACTGCAAGCTTCATGTATGACACGATGACAGTAGTGCAGTGCAGATTGTTTAGTGCTGAATGACTGTCCAGTTATACACACCTGTTCTCCCAACGAAATGTTTGAATAATTGAATTTACAGTGGTTCTCCCAACATTTGGCTGCACCTTCGACCAGCCTCAGCCATTGTGAGGCCGTGATTGACAACATGATCCACAATTGTAGCCCTGATTTCATCAGGGATCTGCCTATTGGCCTCTTCTTCCTCTTCCCCTGTTTTGTCCCCTTCCCCTTCTTCCCCTTCTTCCCGCACCCTTACCCCTCTTCCATGAGGCTGACCTTCCACTTCTGTGTCACAGTATTGTAGAAATGGTACACACTATGTCCTGCTTGGTTCGTATATGCTTGTAAAGTGGGTGTTTATGGGATTGTAGAGAAGTGGCTTATCATTGGTTGCAACTAATGCTTCACACACACCTTCTCATCAGTGAAAGTTGAGATTCATCTGAGAGAAATTGTTCAATTTAGGAGACATTTTCAGGAAAAAAAAAAAAAAAGATTTAAAAAAATATGTAAAATTTGCTTGACAGATTTTGACAACTAGTTCAACATTTTTGTATGTAATGACTCAAGCAATGAAATGAGGACTATTAGTTTTATATGGAATGACTATTCAGCATTCACAAGTATAGTTAATTTTGACTGACATGACATAAGCAAATGATAATGTTATAAAACAGCAGAGAGTTGTATGAAAGCGATTGATGCATGTCCAAAAGCATTTGCAATTTGTTCGAAGGAATGAGAAACTGCTACTATGATGTGCACAAATGACTAAATGTTGTGGAGGTTGAACTAACTGTTGTGCAAATGTAAATAGTGATGTGAGAAATGCACCAAAGCGACTGAGAAAAACTGTAAATGTATCTGCTTCTCATGCTACTCACATGCTGCTATGGTCACTATTTATAGACCTCCAAAACCAAATAAGGATTTTCTGTCTGAGTTTGCTGATCTACTGTCCATATTGTCTGTCAAATTTAAGAGAATTTTGATTCTGGGTGATTTTAACATACATGTAGATCAGACAGCGGGCCAAGGATTTTCTATCACTCTTGGACTGTTTTAATCTCTCTCAGTTTGTAAATGTTCCCACTCATTGTAAGGGGCATACACTGGATTTAGTCATTGCAAATGACTCTTTTCTCTCTAATTTTTTTCTGCTGTGGATGTTGGTCTTTCGGACCATTTTGCTATCTTTTTAATATTGAGGTATCACTTTCTAGTAGAGAAACTTCACGATCTATTTCATTCCGTAAATGGCAATCAATTGATCATGCTATTTTTGCTAATTCGATGGTCTCTTCCTTAAATGCTATGACTTCTGCTCCTCTTGAGGATAAAATCTCTATATTTAACAATGTCCTTACAGCCAACTTGGACATCTTTGCTCCCATAAAAACGTCTCGGGTTACGTCTGTAACCCTGGTTCCCTGAATAAGGGAACGAGACGCTGCGTAGTCGCTTTGGGAACGCCTCTGCGTGATTACGTCTTGAAGCACTCGTGAAATCAAACCAATAGTGTAGCGGGACGTCAGAGCGGGTGACGTCACGGACCAGGAAACTATAAAGCACCCCTGAGAACAAAGAATGCCAGCTTCTGATATGGATGAAGCAGACGCTCACAGGCGTGCAGGGAGTATGGCTAAGCTACACAGCGTCTCGTTCCCTTATTCAGGGAACCAGGGTTACAGACGTAACCCGAGATGTTCCCTTTCATGGGAACATCGACGCTGCGTAGTCGCTTTGGGAACGCTATCCCAACTAGGCCATAAGACCAAATGCCTGTTGTGTTATTATTTCAGGACGACAGGACTGAGGACCCTGGAGTGGAGCCCAAATCAAGGTTATAAAACCTAACAAAAGTAAGCTGAGAAGACCACCCAGCAGCATCACATATGTCTTGGAGGGGAACCCCCGACATCAAAGCCTTTGAGGCAGCCATGCCCCTGGTAGAATGTGCCCGGACAGCTAAAGGAGGGGGCTGTCCGGCCGATTTGTAAGCAAGAGAGATGGCCTCGACCACCCACTTACTCATTCTCTGCTTAGACGCAGGACCTCCCTTACTAGGAGAACTGTAACACACAAACAGTTGTTCAGTCTTTCGCCACAGGGCAGCTCTGTGGGCATACGCGTCTAAAGCCCTCACCGGGCAGAGCAGATTTAATTTTTCCTGATCCGGATTCGTAAAAGGTGGAGGACAGAAGGCCTGCAGCACAATAGGCCCTGGGACATTTGTAGGGACCTTAGGAACATATCCAGGTCTAGGATGTAAAAAGGCTTTGACCATTCCAGGTGCAAAGTCCAAACATGAAGGAGCAACCGATAGTGCTTGTAAGTCCCCGATTCTTTTGAGGGATGTTATGGCCAGAAGAAATAAGGTTTTGAGAGTAAGGATCTTCTCAGATGCTTCCTCTAGAGGTTCAAAGGGAGCCGCAGCTAACCCTTCCAACACAATGGCTAAGTCCCAGGAAGGCATTTTTGTGCGTACAACAGGCCTCAGCCTCTGAGTACCACGGAGAAAACGTACAACTAAAGGGTTTTTACCAGCAGAAAGACCTTCTATTTTTGTGTGATAAGCGGAAATAGCAGCAATATAAACCTTCAATGTAGAAGGAGTTAAACCCTCCGAGAACTTCTCTTGGAGAAATTGCAGTACTTGACTGATAGAAGAGTGGAATGGATCCACCTGAGAGTGGCTACACCAAGTAGCAAACAGTTTCCACTTATACGCGTACAGTTTTCTCGTGGTTGGAGCTCTGGAGTCGAGAATGGTCTCTACAACCTCAGTTGAGAGACCAGATTCTTCGAGCTTTGCCCCCTCAGGGGCCAAGCCCACAGTTTCCATATTTCTGGGCGCGGGTGAACTATTGCACCGCCCAACTGAGACAAGAGGTCTTGTCTGACAGGAATCTCCATGGGGGAATCTTCTAAGAGGGATACTAGATCCGTGAACCATACTCGGGTCGGCCAGAACGGGGCTACCAACATTAGACGGACCCCGTCCCGGCGAACCCTCTCAAAATACATTAAAAATGAAATAAAAACAGGAAAAGGAATTTAAAGAATAAAAAGATAATACGTATAAAATAAAGTGCAAACAGTTCGGACATAGCACAGTGCTCAATCAGCAAATGCATAGATAAAAAGATGTGTTTTGAGTCTGGATTTGAATGTGGCTACTGTAGGAGCACACCTGATCTCTTCTGGAAGCTGGTTCCAGCTGCGGCTGGCGTAACAGCTAAAAGCAGACTCTCCCTGCTTTGAGTGAACCCTTGGTATTTTTAAGTGTGTTGATCCTGATGATCTGAGTGATCTGTTAGGTTTATATTCTATGAGCATATCTGCAATGTATTGGGGTCCTAGGCCATTGAGTGATTTATAAACGAGTAACAGTACTTTAAAATCAATTCTAAATGCAACTGGAAGCCAGTGCAAGGACTTGAGGACTGGTGTGATGTGTTCATGTTTTCGGGTTCTGCTCAGTATCCTGGCAGCAGCGTTCTGTACGAGCTGCAGTTGTCTTATGGTCTTTTTGGGAAGGCCAGTGAGGAGCCCATTACAGTAATCCACCCTGCTGGTGATGAAAGCATGAACAAGTTTCTCTAAGTCTTGACTGGAGACAAAGCATCTAATTCTTGCAATATTTTAAGATGATAATATGCTGATTTAGTTATTGTCTTTACATGGCTACTGAAACTCAGGTCTGACTCCAGAATCACACCAAGATTCCTGACTTGATTTTTAGTTGTTTGACCCTAGAGTGAAGGTAGGTGTTCACTTTGAGAACTTCGTCTTTGTTTCCAAAAGCAATGACTTCAGTTTTGTCTTTGTTTAACTGAAGGAAGTTTAGGCACATCCAATTTTTAATTTCATCAATGCATTGGCACAGGGAGTCAATGGGGCTGTAGTCGTTAGGTGAGAGGGCTAGGTAAATCTGGGTGTCATCTGCATAGCTGTGATATGCAATTTGGTTCTTTCTCATTATTTGGCTCAGTGGCAGCATATATAGCTTGAACAGGAGGGGTGCAAGTATTGAACCTTGAGGGACTCCGCATGTCATGGATGTCCACTCAGACTTATAGTCACCGATACTCACATAATAACCTCTCCCTTCTAAGTATGACCTGAACCATTTAAGGACCATCCCAGAAAGCCCAACCCAGTTTTCGAGCCTGTCAAGAAGAATGTTGTGATCAACAGTGTCAAACGCAGCACTGAGGTCGAGTAGAACCAGCACTGATAATTTACCTGAATCTGTGTTTAGGCAAATATCATTTATTATCTTTATGAGTGCTGTCTCTGTGCTGTGATGCGGTCAGAAACCAGATTGAAAGTTGTCAAAGTATCCATTCAAGCTTAAGAACTTGTTCAGCTGATTGAAAACAACTTTTTCAATGATCTTGCCTATGAAGGAAGATTTGAGATTGGCCTGTAGTTGCTCAATATGGTGTTATCCAGATTGCTCTTTTTCAGGAGGGGCTTAACAACTGCAGTTTTCAGGGATTTTGGAAAAGTCCCAGAGAGAAGTGAGGCATTTACCACTTCTAGGAGATCTGCTTCTAAACAGTTAAACACTCTTTTGAAAAAAGATGTGGGAAGTGTGTCAAGGGCGCAGGTTGATGTTTTAAGGTGCTGTACTGTTTCTTCCAAAATTTTACCATCAATTGCTTCGAAATCAGACATAATAGCTACTTTCTGAGGTTGTGATCTGATCTGTTTTACCCCAGTGCAGCTCAAGGATGTGCTGATCGCCTTTCTGATATTATTAATTTTCTCAGAGAAAAAGGAAGCAAACTCACAACATTTGCTGTCTGAGAGCATTTCACTAGGAATCTGACTTGGGGGGTTTGTTAGTCTCTCTACAGTAGCAAAAAGAGTGCGGGTGTTGTTTAAGTTTCTGTTTATTATATTTGAGAAGAAGGTCTGTCTAGCTTTGCCTAATTCCACATTGAAAGCATGAAGAATATCTTTATAGATGTTATAAATGAATTTCAAGTTTTGTCTTTCGCCACATGCGCTCAGCTTTTCTGCATTGTCTTTTCATATTTTGCACTGCTGTTGAGTTTCTCCACGGTGCTTTTTGTCTGCCACTTTTCTTCCTGACTTTCACAGGAGCAATGTTATCAATAACATTCTGTACTTTTGAGTTAAAAGAATCAAGGAGAAAATCAACAGAGTCTGCAGATATGCTTGGTGTCAAAGATATAGCCTTCATAAACAGTGCACTAGTATTCTCATTTAAGCATCGCTTTTTGCCCGAGACCGATCTAGCTTCAACAGTCGGACAGATCAATATTTCAAAGAAAATACAGAAATGATCAGATAGCGCTACATCCTTAATGACAATGGATGAAATGTTTTAGACCCTTACTAATAATTAAATCTAGAGTGTGTCCACGATTGTGTGTAGGTCCATGTACATGCTGAGTCAGATCAAAAGTATTCAGAACAGTTATGATTTCTTTTGCCATACTGGATTCTGCATTTTCTATGTGGATGTTAAAGTCCCCAGTAATAACAAAACAGTCAAACTCTGAGGAAATTGCAGAAGTAGATATTGTCCTTTAGCACTCTTGAGCCCAGTTTGTTTGGGTGCAGGCCATCATGAGTGAACAATTGTCTCTGACTCCAGAACAGATTGAAGTTGTCGATGAAGTTCAGTCCTTTTAAGTTGCAGGTTTTTTGCAGCCATGTGTTAAGTCCAAGCAACCGTGTAAATCTATTTGTTCCTCTTGCTGGGAGTGGTCCACTGATGAACGACTGAACTTTTAGTCTTTTAAGCATTTCAAAAAGTTCATTGAAATCCCTCTTAAGGAGTTCTGACTGCTCCTTCCGAATATCATTCTTCCCCACATGAATGATTAGTCGATTTGCAGTCTTATATTTCATCAGAATGCTCTTAAGTTCCCTGTTTACATCAGAAACTGTTGCTTGTGGAAGGCAGCATGTAGTTGTATCCCTGCTGCTAATGTTTCTGATAATAGAGTCACCCACTATCAGAGTCCTGGGCTCGGCTGCTCTAAGAGCTGAGTGCCGCTGACTGTTCAACCTTGAGCGGCAGTTAGCATCGGTGTTAGCTGCTGGCTGATTTGATCTGTGTCCGATCATGTTTGGGGATTCCTCACCCACATTCATCAAGTCTGGAGATTCCTCACCCACATTCATTAACACTTAAAATCTGTTCTCCAGATGTATTGGCGTGGTAGAGAGCTAGTGTTTGGGGTAGAGGATGCTACTGCATTAATATGTGATACTGGTGACAATCTAATGTCTCGAGTGCCTTTGGGTCTCGCTCCCTGTGTGTGCCATCGATTAATGTGCTGATCAGTTCCGGCACTCAGTACGGTCTGTTTAGGGGCATTAGATTCATGGGACTCACCGGCTTTGTGCTGAGGACGTCCATGACGAAGCTCTGTTGTGTGTTCCTTCTGGTTTGGTAGTCCCGCAAGTAACTTTGTTTCAAGAACTGCAATCCTTTGTAGAAGTCTGTGGCAGTTTGTGCAGCAGGTAGATTCTTCAACCAGAAGAGGCATATTATTTCTAATCCTTTTGGATGTAGGCAGCTGTGTTTTCCCTTCTCCGGAATGTAAGCTGATGGCGGTCAGTGGGAGGCTGGTTGGATAAAAATTCCCTTTTTTTGTAGCAATTCTTCCAGTTAAAAAGATTGTTGTTGCCAAGATTTGTCGTTTGAGCACTGTGCCGATTTGCTGTAGTTAAAATTAGGAGATAAAATATAAAAGCAATAGAGCAAAGCGCGGAGCTGTAAGCAAGAGCGTCCAAACAGTAGCGAAGCAGGAAGCATTAGCAGTGGCAAATAGGTCAGGCAAATAGGTCGACTTGTGCACGACCGAACTTTTTCCAAATCAGCTCCACCACTTCGGGATGGAGCCTCCATTCCCCGGACCTCGGCCCCTGCCTCGACAGGATGTCTGCTCCCACATTTTGATGTCCCGGGATATAAGCTGCTCTCAGAGAGAGAAGCTTGCCCTGGGACCACAGGAGGATCTGATGAGCTAACTTGCACAATTGGCGAGACATCAGACCCCCCTGATGGTTGATATAAGAGACCACCGACATGTTGTCTGACTGAACTAACACGTGATGGCCCCTCAGGTCTGGGAGGAAGTATTTGAGTGCTCGAAATACCGCCATCATCTCCAGCTGATTTATATGCCGAGATCGATGATGGTCCTCCCAAAGACCTTGAGCTGAGCGACCACTCATGATCGCTCCCCACCCTGTGAGAGAAGCATCCGTCGTTAGCATTTTGCGACGACAAGGAGCTCCCAGCACAAGACCTTGGGATAGAAACCAGGGCTTCTTCCACACCGCCAAAGCACGAAGGCATCGCCGCGTGACCTTGATTGTGCGAAAAGGATTTCCCCTCGGAGAAAACCCCCTGGTTCTGAGCCACCACTGTAGGGGTCTCATGTGCAGCAGGCCAAAAGGTATCACGTTGGACGCAGCTGCCATCAGACCCAACATTCTCTGTAATTGCTTCACAGTGAGTGACTGGCCTAATTTCACCCCTTTCACGGTTGAGAGAATGGAATTCACCCGAGCAGGGGACAAATGTGCCTGCATCGAAGTGGAATCCCAAACTACCCCTAGGTAATTGGTAGTCTGAGCCGGTAAAAGCACACTTTTCTTGGCATTGAGTCTCAACCCTAACCTCTTCATATGGGACAGAACTACATCTCGATGTTGAACTGCCTGTTGCTCTGATTGAGCTAGAATCAACCAATCGTCGATAGAGGAGCCAGCGCTGCATCCACGCACTTCGTGAAGGTGCGGGGTGAAAGGGATAGGCCAAACGGAAGAACCTTGTATTGGTAAGCTTCGCCCCCGAAAGCAAACCTGAGGAACTTCCAATGCGAAGGATGGATTGATACATGGAAGTACGCGTCTTTCAGATCTATTGTCACAAACCAGTCCTCGGACCTGATCTGTGTAGTGATCTGTTTGAGTGTTAGCATCTTGAACTTGAGCCTTTGCACTGAACGATTTAACATGCGTAAATCTAGAATAGGACGCAACCCTCCATCCTTCTTCAGAACTATGAAGTATCGGCTGTAAAATCCTGACTGTATGCTGGTGGGAGGAACCCTCTCTATAGCTCCCTTTTGCAAAAGTGTCATCACTTCTTGTTCCATGACCAGAGACTGCTGGGGGTCCACTACTGTAGCGAGGACCCCGTTGAACTGGGGCGGGCGAAACCCGAATTGTATTTTGTAACCCTTTTTTATCATTTGCAGCACCCATTGAGAAATATTGGGAAGACTTTTCCATTCTTCTAAATATTCTACTAAGGGAACCAGTCTCTCGAGCGGCGCACCGGCAGGGAACAGTCAAATCAAGCGCTGACCGACCCTCCTCAGAGGATCGGGGGGGGCTGCTGTGCCCCGAGACACACGAGGTGGCGGGGTTGACAGAACGGCCCCCTGAGGGCACCGAAGACGGGTCAACTTTATAGATTTTAATTTTTCTGGACCCTCTCCGGAGGGGGCTGCCCTCAGAAGTCCTGGACCCCTCGTGTCAGGACTTTTCCGCAGCCTTTCTGGCAATAATAACAGTCCGCAGATCGGTTTTACCTCGAGAAGGCTTCACTTCCGCTCAGCAGCCTCAGCAGAGCGGCAAGGGAAAAACTTTTGAAAGGCTGCAGACTGACGTTTTGCCTCCTGGAACCTCTCGACGACCGATGTTACGGAGTCGCCGAAGAGACCCTGAACAGACACTGGCGCGTCAAGGAGCACTGCTTTATCGCGTTCTTTAATGTCCGATAAATTCAGCCATAAATGCCTCTCCGTGGCAGTTGCCTTCCTCAATTCCTGAATACACTCAAAAGACGCCTCGCCACTCTGATCTATTTCCCCCAGCAGATCAGCTTGGTATGCCTGGAGGATCGACATAGTATGGAGACATGCTACTGCCTGACCCGCTGAGGTGTAAGCCCTGCCCACCAACGCTGATGTTGTACGCAGGGGTCTGGTGGGCAAAGTCAGGGATTTTAAAGATGATGCTGACTCAGGCGAGAGATAGCTCGTGAGCGTCTCTTCGACCTGAGGCATCGCCGTATAACCGTGTTCTTTCCCTCCCATGATGTTACTATACAGAGATGTTGCTGGGTTATGAACACGGAAATGTGCCGGACTCTGCCACAATCTTGAAACCTCAGTGTGGAGATCTGGAAAGAACGGCAATCCCCGGGGCTGAGGTTGTGCTCGGGCAGGGAGAAAGCGCTCATCTAATTTACTTTTAACTCGCGCTTCAGGTCTTTCTTCTGGCCATTCGATATTTAATTTAGCCACTGCCCGAGTCAACACCTCTAAAAGCTCCTCATATGCTGGAGATGCGGATGGCGGGTCCTCATCTCCAGCACCGGCGCTCGCTACATCCATCTCCTCAGAGACAGATAAGCGAAGCTCCGGTGCCTCCACTCTGGGGGAAGAAACCGCTATGCGTGCTTCCGCAGCCAGAGAAGAGGCAGCAGATCTGGCAGGTGAGGGTCGAGATAGGGCAGGACCCGTCTCTAACCCCTCCACCAGATCCATTTGTGAACCCCAGGAGCAAAGTCTACGCTGTGCCTCGGCAGCAGCGGGACCCGTGCCCTGGGGAACACTCGCCGCGATCGAGTACACGGAGCGTTAACTTCTCACAATGCACGCAGGCAGCTCCCTCAAGAGCTCTCCACTCCCATAGAAGCAACACACATATAATGTGTATCCCCGCCCGTGATAAAACGAGGGCAGGGAGGAGCACATTTAGTAAACTGTTGCTTATTTTTCTCCGCCATAATAGTGTCTTTGCAATATATATATATATATATATATATATATATATATACAATACTAATATATATGCTTGGTGACTAAAATACTCTTGTCCTCCGACGAAGAGATATTTTGTTTGCTGTAGATAATGACAGACAACACCAAATAAGACACACAATACACAGAGCGCTTGCTGAAGACACAGAAGCTGGCGTTCTTTGTTCTTAGGGGTGCTTTATAGTTTCCTGGTCCGTGACGTCACCCGCTCTGACGTCCCGCTACACTATTGGTTTGATTTCACGAGTGCTTAAAGACGTAATCACGCAGAGGCGTTCTCAAAGCGACTACGCAGCGTCGATGTTCCCATGAAAGGGAACACGTAATGTCTCATTTGTACAGTCATCCCCTTGGTATATTGATGATTTGCGTTCCCAGAAGGCAGCATGTCGGAAATTGGAGCAAAAGTGGGGTTGCTCTGGTCTAAATGTGTTTCATCAAGCTTGGAAAAGCTGTTTGACACAATACAGAGTTGCTATTGAAATGGCAAGATCAACATATTTATCAAATATTATTGAAAATAATCAAAACAATCCTAGACAGCCTTTTCACACAATTAATAGTCTACTTAATGTAGATGGTGTCAGTTCTTTGATTTCATCTGATTGGTTGTGCAATGAGTTTCTCAAATTTTTCAGTGAGAAGATTGATAATGTTCACACAAATATTCGTAGTTCTTCTGGATCTGCTGTTCAAACAGCTACTACACCAAGCTTTTCTGGCACTCCATTTTCCAAATTTACTGCATTACAACCTAAATTACCCTGCAAGTATGTTTCTCGTATAAAAGCTTCCACTTGCATACTTGACCCTTTGCCTTGTAATTTATTCAAATCTTGCTTTGGTCCTTTATGTCACTCAGTTCTTGCTATAATAAATGACTCTTTGTCAACTGGTGTGGTGCCAGCAGCACTTAAAACTGCTGCTGTCACTCCCATTTTAAAAAAGCTAAATTCTGATGTGAACGCTCTTTCAAATTATCGCCCAATTTCAAATCTTCCACTCCTGGCTAAAATCTTGGAGGGTGTGGTTGCGGCCCAACTGAATGATCACTTAATTGAAAATAATTTATTTGAGCCCCATCAATCGGGGTTTCGGAAACTGCACAGCACAGAGACCGCGTTGGTTAAAGTCACTAATGACTTGCTAGTAGCTTCCGACTCAGGCTCCCTGTCTCTTCTCATTCTCTTGGATCTTAGTTCTGCCTTTGATACTATTGACCATACATTATTACTTAATCGTCTGGAAACTGTATTTGGTTTGTCAGAGACAGTTCTTGACTGGTTTAGGTCCTATCTTACTGACCGCAGTCAATTTGTTTCTATGGGTGGCTATAGGTCCAAAGTTGGTTCTGTACATACTGGTGTCCCACAGGGGTCAGTATTGGGTCCATTACTGTTAGTATGTATATTTATCCACTTGGTCAACTACTCAGATTTCTAGACATTAATTATCACTTTTATGCCGATGATACGCAGATTTATATCCATTCAAGACCAGGTCAGCATGTGGACACTGTGCATCTTTCCTACTGTATCACTGAGATCAAGAATTGGATGTCTAATAATTTTCTGTCTTTAAATGGCTCTAAAACGGACATTATGCTCTTAGGCTCTCCTCATCAACTGCGAAATGCTGGTGGTTCTCTTAATCTGTCTGTTGATGGTGTCACCTTGGAGTTTCAAGGCAAACTAAAAAATCTTGGTGTCATCTTTGATGCCACGCTGTCATTTGAGCCTTTTGTTCAGAATACGGTTAAGACATCCTTTTTTCACCTCAGGAATATAGCACGTTTACATCCTATGTTGTCCTTTGCTGTGGCTGAGAAGTTGATAAATTCTTTTGTCTTTTCACGACTGGACTATTGTAATGGTCTTTTAGCTGGAGTATCTAAATCATTACTCAACAAACTTCAGTATTTACAAAATTCGGCTGCTAGAGTTCTGTCTGGGGTTAGGGCTGGTGATCATATTACCCCTGTCTTGAAGTCTTTGCACTGGCTCCCTGTCAGGTATCATATTGATTTTAAAGTCCTTATGTTAACATATAAGGCTTTGCATGATCTGGCTCCTCAGTACTTGACTGATCTTTTAATGCCTTACACTCCATGTCGAAATCTGTGTTCCTCTCAGAGTGGACTCTTAGTTGTTCCTAAGACACGGCTTCGCTCCAGGGGTGATAGAGCATTTTCTTCTTATGCTCCTAAGCTTTGGAACTCTCTCCCAGCTGACATCAGGGAAGCAAATACATTAGTGACTTTTAAATCTCTTCTTAAGACATTCTATTTTAGGATTGCTTTTACTTGATTTATCATTTTATTTTGTTTCTATTTCTTTGATGTGTATTTGATGTGTATTTTTTGTATTTAAATGTGTTGTTCTCTCTGTTATGTTTTCTTGTAAAGCGTTTTGAGAAAGCCACTTTTAAAAGCGCTATATAAAATAAAGGTATTATTATTATTATTATTATTAAAACAGCGCTGTGCTGGAGATAAGAGGAAAAGCCATCAAAAATTTTCCCTTCAGTGATACATTCATATCAACCCCAATTTAATATTTGTATTATTCTTCCTATATTTCGCGAACAGTGAGCCTGTGCATGGTACAGTATTCCCTCTGCTGGTGCGTCTGTTCTCCTCTTTGTGTCCGTTTTCAGCGTGTGCCTGTGTTAACATCCTGTTGACAGGCTTAGTAAATATTTCCTCAAATTTTGGGAAATTATCACAAAGCAGTTTGTTTGCAAGCCCAGAATAAAGATAAACTAAAATAAAACTAAAAAACCTTTGGATTTATGACCAGTGGACTACTTCTCTATTTTTTATCATGACTCGCGCACGCGCCATATAAGCCTACCTAAACATTTGGGATGACTTAAGATTTAAAGTTCGTCTGTAAAGTACACCAAGAAATTGGCTTTATAAAACATTATTTAACGCATGATTAAGTGGATGTTAATTCTATGAGGATTTTGTGTTATTTTTCAAACCTTATAAATTCTTATAAATATTAAATGTAGGCTAATGATAACCATACGAAGCTCAACGTACGAGTAAATAGGAAAATAAGGAGTAAATAAGGAAAATAACATTTTCAAAGACCAAGAACAGCTTAGGCCTACCTCAAGATGCTTTTTCAGATTAGATGTTGAATCCTGAAGCCGATAGAAGTTTTGTTGCAGACATAGCTTGCATGCACTATGATGTTACTGTACGTTTCTTGTTTATAAGTAAAACTGTCATTGAATTTCCACTAGAGAAATGCATTATGCCCTGTTTTCCCGAATTTATCATTGAATTTATTGTTTGATCTTCTGACAAAAAAAAAATTATTAGAATAATGAATGTAAAACAGAATTAAAAAATGTTGTCTCCTAGCTTTTAGTCCATGTCTGTTATCTTTGAAGGCAACATTCTCAAATTCACAAAAGTTGACAAAATGAACTTTTAGGTGATTTATTTTTTTTAAAAAAAGTCTCAAGCCAATATGACCAGCACCAACATCAACACACAGGAAAACGGCATGTGTGTTTAAAGTGTTTTGTCTGTAACTCTTTACCTTCTTCTCTCGACTCTCCTCCTCTATAGGAACAGTGTTGTGAGTCCTGTATTCTCCTTCAGTGCAGAACAGACAAACACACGTCTGATCATCTCTGCAGAACATCTCCAGAGGTCTCTCATGTTTCTGGCATATATAATCCTCCAGATTTTCCACAGCGTTGATGAGTGTGTGTTTCTTTAGACGTGGGACTCTGAGATGAAGCTCCAGATGAGAGACACAGTAAGAGCTTTGACACATCAGGCAGGACTTCACAGCTTTCTGCTTTCTTTCATCACAGAAGTCACAGAACACTTTAGATTCTTGATTAAGCTTATTAAAGTGTTGCACAAGCTTTCTGAGTGTTGAATTAATCTTGAAATCAAGTCTTTTGCTGAATTCTTTTTTACAGAGTGGACAGAAGCCGATCTTTCTGTTTGTCCAGCATTTGCTCAGGCAGGTTCTGCAGAAGTTGTGTCCACATGGAGTGGTGACTGGATCAGTGAACACTTCCAGACAGATGGAGCACTGGAGCTCTTCATTTAGTGCTGGACCACTGGAGGATGCCATGACTGAAAAGAAAAGTAATGACAGTTTATCATCTACATTGCTGAAGAGAGCAACTTTCATGAAAAGATATGTACACTGAGTAATTTAGTTTATGTTCTGAAATGGATGTTGCATTATTTGAAGTGCCGTTTTCAAAAGGTGATAACGTCTAGGTTACGTATGTAACCCTCATTCCCTGAAGGAGGGAACGGAGACGTTACGTCAGAACAGACTGACGAATGGGGGGTCTCACCCCGAGAGCCCAATCACCTTTGAGTGTTAACAAAACAAGCCAATGGTATGCTGAGTACCTTGGTCTGCAATATTTGCATCGCAAACTCCACCATCACAGTGTGGGTCTCAACATCGCAATGGTCCTGTTCCCACAGTGAGAACATGAACCATTCACAAACGCTGCCTCAGCGCTGGGTAGTTTCACACCGCTTTCTCTCATCCACTTAAACTTGACACGCATAGATAACGACACATTTTGAAGAAAAGTGGGTAACTTCTGTCGACCTCGTCTATAAACAGTGACTAAAATAAAGAAATGTAATTAAATTAATATAGATTCTGGAATAAAAATAAATCTTTAAAATCTTAAAAAAAAAAAAAAAAAAAAAACCTTACTTTCAATTTGTTGTTTATTTTATGATTAAACTTTACTTTGATCGTTCTCTGGTTTCCACTTCTTTCTTGCATGAGCCTTTGACATTGTTACAGTTATAATGTTTATTATCAGTTTATTTTTTACCAAATCTCCACAAATTGGTAGTCAGTCACATAAAAAAAAAATGTTTTTAATCTGTAAGTTTACTGAGTTTGCAGTAGACATAAAATGATAATACTGTTTAATATAATTTATCATTATAAACATTTGTTTTTTTATTATCTTAAATTAGTCTTTCTCTTAAAAGGAGTGGTGTATGTGTGGGTTAAACTAACTTTCTTGCCAACAAAACTTACACAAGGTTTTCCTTTGGACAGCGACTTCCTTTTTCTCTTTGTTTCTCTGTTTGATTTTTCCATCATCTTCATGATCAAAATCTCCCTCTTCTTCTGCTGTGACTGAACCTCCAGATCTCCTCTTCTCTCCATCTTCTGGTGTTTCTTCTCCTGCTTCCTCATACAAGTCAGAGATAAGAAGCTGGGCCTGGTTTTCTCTGAGTATCTTCTCCACTCTTTCAAGTATCTCAGAGTGTAAACCTGATTTTCTTTCATCAAACTGAAGATGTTCACCTCCACACTCCTTTATTAATTGATGAATACAGTTATTGTTTATCTCTTTCTCATCAGTCAACACTAAAGTGTGTATAGGAGCCTCCTTACTGAATTCATTCAGCACATATTTCACTCTATGTCTGTTATTGTCACTGAAGTCGTTCTGCTGCAGTACAAGTATGATCACATGAGGTCCAGGAGCAGACAGATTCACACACTCTTTCACTCCCTGTGTGATCTGAGTGATTGACAGATTTGGCTGCAGCAGGTGAGGAGCGTTGATGACTGTGACGTCTCTGTCCTTCAGTTTTCCTCTGTGTTTCTCAATGTTCAGCTCTACATCAGCAGGTGCTTCACTCTCAAACGCTGCTCTTCCTAAGATGAAGTTTCCCACTCTGTTGTTTTCTGTTATATTCTTCCCCAGCAGAACAATCCTCAAATCACTCACTGGAACACAGAACACAAATAACAGTAAAACTCGACCCGTGATCCATGAACAGAGATGTCAGATTTCAGATTGAAGGTACTGGACCAGATCAACAACTGCCATTGAGATGAGTGGAGATGTGAACACAATCTTACACCACCGGTCCAAAGTTTTTGAACTGTAAGAGTTTTTACAAGAAGTCTCTTCTGCTCACCAGGGCTTCATTTATTTGATCCAAAATACAGCAAAAACAGTAATATTGTGAAATACTTTTACAATTTAAAATATCTCTTTTCTATTTGAATATATTTTAAACTGTAATTTATTCCTGTGATCAAAGCATGATCAGCATCATTACTCCAGTCTTCAGTGTCACATGATCCTTCAGAAATCATTCTAATAGTCTTTACTGTCACTTTTGATCAATTTAATGCATCCTTGCTCAATAAAAGTTTTAACGTGGTACAATATCACTACACGGTAGTGATAATGTTACAAAAGCTTTCTTTTTCAGATAAATGTTCTTTTGAACTTTCTATTCATCAAATAATCCTGATATATTTTTTTTTTTAACACAACTGTTTTCAACATAGATAATAATCATAAATCAAATCAGTAGCAAATCATCATATTAGAATGATTTCTGAAGGATCATGTGACACTGAAGACTGGAGTAATGATGCTGAAAATTCAGCTTTGATCACAGGAATAAATTACATTTTAAAATATATTCAAATAGAAAACAGTTATTTTAAATTGTAAAAGTATTTCACAATATTACTGTTCCTGCTGTTGTCAGGACACAGACGGAGGCAGAGAGTTAAGTGAACACAGATGTTGTTTATTAGACAGAGGCACAAACACAGGTAAATGGTGGATGCAGGTGAGTGAATGAACAAGCACTTTCTGAACAGTCACTGAACAGTCTGAAGGATAACAGAAGTTTGACTTTGCAGGTGAAGGGATCAATGTGGAACGGAGAACAGGAGACGGAGGACGAGATGGAGACACGGGAAACTCGGGTGAGTAGCGGGTAGGGCTGCACGATTAATCGTATTTTAATCTCAATAACGATATCTGCTTCTCTTGATTGATTACAAATAATCGTCACGATATTGGCCCGCTCATTATTTATCCTGAAAACGTGTTTTTCTTTGGGAGATGCAAAGAGCTTAAATCCCCAAATAGAGCTTTTCCCTTAAAAGGATATACTGTCTTCCCGGTGTTTTACTTAATCTGTGCAATCTGGCAACTCAACAAATGCAACACGGATCTCCACCTTACTCTATGCAGAAAGTACTGTTGCAACCTATGTGACAATTCAATCAGGAAAATGAACATAATTTGGAATTATTGGAAATAATATTAGGAGTTTTCTTGTTTTATCTTTAGAAGTTCCTAAAGGTTTTACCAGTTTTCATAATGTTAATCAGTTGATCATATCGCCACTGGGAAGTTCTAAAATGCTTAACGTGAAAAAGCTTAGCGTGGCTTAATTTACTAAGACAGTGTTATTAACAAACCAAACCATGTGTTTTGTATTGATTTACCATCTAACAAAGTTATCATAGTTGGTTAAATGAAGTCTGGTGTGCCACCTACAGGCCTTTTGGGTGAAGTGTAGGTTGGTAAAGAACGTGCAAATTGGCCATAACTACATTACCCTTTTTGATAGAATAATAGTGATAAATAATCGTGATTATGATTTTGAGCAAAATAATCGTGATTATCAGTTTAACCATTATCGTGCAGCCCTAGTAGCGTTGCTTCTTTTACTTCTTTTAAAAACATAAAAAAATGACACACAGTTTCCCAAGGATTTTGATATTTGCAGTACTCAATATTATGATTTATCATATTTGTTGACTTACAATTAGGCCGCTCAAAAGGTAGACTTCCACATCCTCTTTGAACTGCAAATAAAACAACATGGAATTTAAAATTTGGCAAATTCTTTTACCAAATTCTGTTATTATTTTTATTTATTAAAGAAATAATTCACACAAAAAGAACAATTTGCCAATATTTATTTTTCCACCTCAGTATTATACTCTTTCTTTCAGAATACACAAAAGTTCATTGCCTGCATGGGGATAAGTAAATAACACATTTTTTTCATTTTTTCAATACTATTTACATCTGCACAATCTTTTTTTGTTTGTTTGTTTTGTTTTGTTTACCACTCATGTTATTGGCTTCCTGGTCTGGGAGATCTTTGTGTTGTCTTTGTGTGCAGTGTGGGTTCATATGGACCAGCGCGAGCAACTCGCATCCAAGTCTTCGCTAAGGAGCCGAGCCAACGACCCAGCATTTCAGCGGAACAGCAATTGCGGCAAAGAGACGTAATTTCTCTGTTCCCTCCTTCAGGGAACAAGGGTTACATACGTAATCTAGACGTTCTCTTTCAGTCGGTCACGTTCAATGTTATGTCAGAAAAGACTGAAGAATGGGGTCCCTTACAAAACGCCACAATAGCTGTCTTCCAGTGACCTGTAAAAGTGATAGCACCCTGATGTGAGACTCAGCACGAGCGAAGGACTACACTAAATACAGAATACACTGGGAAGCATACCCCAACAGGAATATGCTAACAAACTGCCTGCTCAAGGAGGTCTTACAAGGAATCAACCAGCATAACGGTGATAGGGAGAACTCTGAGGTATCCAGCCTGCAGGGTGGGATTACACATCAGAGATGGCAAGTGGCTTGCCAGGGAAAGACACGTGCACCCGAAGAAGACTTACTGTGGAACACAAGTAGGATTACCTAGGGAGGGGAATCAACACATGGCGGCACCTAGTCCAACACAGGGGCTGACCGAAGGGGCATGCATGCAAGTGTAGACATCAACAGTGCTGGAGGAACCCAGGATTCTAGCTGTGGAACTCACCTGTGTGGAACTCACGCAGCAA
The DNA here is from genome assembly GCF_018812025.1 of Megalobrama amblycephala. Lineage (NCBI taxonomy): Eukaryota > Metazoa > Chordata > Actinopteri > Cypriniformes > Xenocyprididae > Megalobrama > Megalobrama amblycephala. The sequence continues at coordinate 24,426,224 of NC_063044.1, forward strand.
GCAATGAAAGCGAGCAGGTCCTACTACTGGCCTGAAGAGGCACTAATCAGAAACTAATCAGAAACCACTACACAAAGATTATAGAATCGCGTGAATGTGTTAGGTGTCGCCCAGCCCGCAGCTCTACAGATGTCTGTCAGCGAGGCGCCATGCATCAGTGCCCAGGAGGAAACACTCCGAGTAGACAAAAACTTGAGCTCTACTGAAAGCAAGGGTTTGAAGGGAGCCCTCTGCAATGCAGATAAAACCACTGCGAGGTCCCAAGAGGATTGAGGTGGATTAACCCTTCTAGCCGCAATAGCAGCCACATAGACCTTAAGGGTGGAAGGAGACAGCCTTTGTTCCAACCCTTCTTGAAGAAAGGAGAGTACTGACCCGACCGGGCAGGAGCAGGGGTCTTCTTGACGAGAAGAACACAAAGTGACGAAGAGGTCCTACTTCAGGGTATAGGCCTATCTAGTAGACAAGGCTCTAGCCTAAGTGATGGTTGCAATCACCTGAGGTGGCAAAGTACCTAACCTTTCCGCGACCTGTCCACTCATGCAGGTTCCAAAGATCAGGATGTGGGTGCCAGAGGGTGCCCTGTCTCTGAGAGAGAAGGCCCTTCCTCATAGGGATAGATTGGAGAACCAGGTCCGGCCAGGCCAATACGGCACAACCAAAAGGACCTGCTCCTCGTCCTCCCTGATCTTCACCCTCCTACCTCGGTCAGGGAGTAAAACAACTGGCAATGAGAATTGACTGGGGAGGCAAACAGGTCTATCTGAGCGTCCCCGAAGTGTTCCCAAATCAGCTGATCCGACTAGGGATGGAGGGATGTCTCCACTCCCCAGGGTGAGACTGTTGCCGAGAAAGCTTGTTGGCCGCAAAATTGAGTCTGCCCGGGATATGAATGGCACGAAGTGACCTAGATGCGGGCGAGTTGAGACATGCGACGGGAGCGTAGACCTCCCTGACAGATGATGTACACTACGGTCGCAGTGTTGTCTGTACGGACCAGGACGTGCTTGTCTCTCAGCAGGACCCTGAAGTGGTGCAGAGCAAGCCGAACTGCTAGCAACTCGAGGCAATTGACATGCCACTGAAGTCGAGGTCCCGTCCATCAGACTCGTGCAACGTTGTCATCCCAGAGGAAGGCAACGCAGGTGAATCCTCATCTCCCGAGGACTCAAGGCCACTCTGTGATGCGGGAATCGACATTTGGTCGTCCTCCGGAGCCCTGAATGAAACACTGGGTCCCTGAGTAGGAGGCTCAGGAATTTCAACCGGAAGTGAGGGGGGTGTGGCCCAAGGAGTCTGACTCGTCGGGGAAGCCCACATCGTGACCCTCAGATCACCCTGGCCACCAGCCAAAGTAGTCCTCTCATGAGAAGAGGAACTAGATTGGGGTGTGACAGAGGAGGCTCTACACTGTTTCAAGTAGTTGAGTCTCTATCTCAACATCGCAATGGTCCTGTTCCCACAGTGAGAACATGAACCATTCACAAACGCTGCCTCAGCGCTGGGTAGTTTCACACTGCTTTCTCTCATCCACTTAAACTTGACACGCATAGATAACGACACATTTTGAAGAAAAGTGGGTAACACTTTACTTGAAGGGGTGTGCATAAGACTGACATGACACCTTCATAATCTTGACATGACACGTGTCATGAATATGAAGGAGGTTTTATGCATGTTTATGACAACTGTCATTAAATGTCATTCGCTCAATTATGTCATTTTTAATGCAAAGATGACATTGTTTGAGATGTC